>NC_060140.1:12005848-12305848 GCF_021461385.2 Schistocerca piceifrons
TGTGTGTGTGTGTGTGTGTGTGTGTGTGTGTGTGTTTATATATATGAAACAAATGCTAACAAAGAGATAGAGGGCCTGGCCAGTACTTACCTCAGCTCAGTACAGCCGATAGATACACAAAACAGAACAGAAAATTGACGTATCCTAGCTTTCGGAACTTCGTTCCTTCATCAGGGAGGAGAGAGGGGAAAAAAGGGGAAGAAGGGAAAGTGGATTCAGTTATTCACAACCCAGGTTATGAAGCAACAGGGGAAAGGTAAACAGGAAGGGTAGCAAAGATGGAGGCATGGATGTCAGAGGGAAGCCAAAGATATTCTACTGTAATTACTGTGCCAGCTTCAAACCAAGGAGGATGAATACAGAAGTAAAGAGGCACATAGTATAAAGATAAACGCAACTGTGTAGGATGAAAAGATGCGTGAATGGCTAAAGAGGAAAGGGAAAGAGGAGAAGACTAAAGAGTAAATGGGAGTGAGGTTGGTTAACATATGTTCAGTCCAGGGGGATGGCGGGATGAAAGGATGTGTTGGAGTGCAAGTTCCCATCTCCGCAGTTCCGAGGTACTGGTGTTGGGTGGGAGAAGCCAAATGGCACATATTGTGTAGCAGGTTCCTAGGTCCCTAGAATTATGCTGGAGGGCATGCTCCGCTACTGGGTATTGGACATCTCCTAGGCTGACAGTTCGTCTGTGCCCATTCACGCGCTCAGCCAGTTTAGTTGTCGTCATACCAAAGTAAAAGGCTGTGCAGTGCAGGCATGTCAGCTGATAAATGACGTGTTGTCTCACATGTGGCCCTGCCTTGAGTTGTGTATGTTATACCAGTAGCGGGGCAGGAGTATTTGGTTGTGGGGGGATGCATGGGGCAGGTTTTGCATCGGGGTCGGTTACAGGGGTAGGAACCGCTGGGTAGAGAAGGTGGTCTGGAAATATTGTAGGGTTTGACAAGGATGTTACGGAGGTTAGGGGGTCGGCAAAAGGCAACTCTGGGTGTTGTGGGGAGAATATTGTCAAGGGATGATCTCACTTCAGGGCTTGACTTGAGAAATTTATATCCGTGGCAGAGTAATTAGTTGCCGTATTCGAGGCCAGGATAATATTGGGTGAAAAGGGGGATGCTTCTGTGTGGTCTGGGGGTAGTAACATTGTTGTTGGGTGGGGAGGAATGTATTGCTTGGGAGATCTGTTTGTGGACAAGGTCTGCAGGATAGTTGTGGGAGAGGAATGCACTGATATATAATATAATACAGGGAAACATTCCAAATGGAAAAAATATATCTAAAAACAAAGATGATGTAACTTACCAAATGAAACCATTGGTATGTTGATAGACACACAAACAAACACACACACAAAATTCAAGCTTTCGCAACCCACAGTTGCTTCATCAGGAAAGAGGGAAGGAGAGGGAAAGACGAAAGGATGTGGCTTTTAAGGGAGAGGGTAAGGAGTCATTCCAACCCCGGGAGTGGAAAGACTTACCTTAGGGGGGGAAAAGGACAGGTATACACTCACGCGCACACACACACACACACACACACACACACACACACACACACACACACACATATATATTCATCCGCACATATACAGACACAAGCAGGGTATATGTGCGGATGGATATGTGTGTGTGTGTGTGTGTGTGTGTGTGTGTGTGTGTGTGTGTGTGTGTGTGGCATACTGATCTGAACTATGCAGCCTTCAAATGGAAGTTTTTTGATCACTCCTTATTTTGCACCCTACCACCTTGGCAATATGTACCGCAAATCATCAGACAGACGACCTTCCTGCATGCTTCGAGCATCCCCTGGTGCTGTTCCGAACCAATGCTAATCTTTGTAACTGTGACGAGCAGTGTGCAGATTGCATGTTTGTATCCCACAAAGAGGTGACAGTTCCCAGTGGCATGAATGGTTACTGTTTATTGACTGTCACTGAGTTGGTGAGTCATTTGCTGCATTGTGGCCCACCTGTTCACTGCTAAAGCCATGCTAGTCAGTGGTAACCCCTGTCAATGATATCCTGTTGCCCATAGCAGTTCACTCTGCTGATTGTGGTAGTATTTTCCTTGAATAAATCTGCTCACAGTACACCTTTGACACTGTGGTACAAGAAAGCCCAATGACTACACACCCTTATAGAATATGTGTCTTGACCCATGGGTACCCACGATATGGCAGTGATGAAATCACCCTGTGATCAACTGTCACACTGCAGCTGTAAGCTGCACCTCCTTTTTCAGAATACTCAGGTTTATTAATTTGAAGTAAATCAGATCTTTTGAAGGAAGATTTAACAAAAAGAGCACATCCAGGAAAGGATGAAAGCATGTCTAATTAACTGGAACACAAAATTAATAATTAGTGGTGACAAAGATCCTCTGCAATAAAAAATAATGTCCACTTACTTCATGTATTAGTCTTCAAGTGACAGAATATATGTAACAGTGTCCTTCTTATTTACACTGATTAAACAATGTAAATTCCAGGTAGGAATATCAACAGTGCAGGGAAAGATAGATCACTATTTACCGTAAAGAAAATAAAGTTGCACACAGGCACAACACACAAGCAAGCACACTGCGTGCGCACACACGCACACACAGAGAAAAAAAAACTGCCAAGTCCAGCAGCTAGAGGCAAGCTGCTGGAGTTGGCAGTCATATGTGTGTGACATGTGCTTGCCTGTGTGTATGAATGTGTGTGTTTCTCTGTATCTCTTTTGCTGATGAAGGCTGTGGCCGAAAGCTTTGTGTAAGTGCCTTTTTAATTGTGCCTGTCTACAATGTAACATGTCTCCTTTACAGTAAGCAGCAATCTATGTTTTCCTATATTTTTCATTTACACAGATGTAATTAACAAATCAGAGTCTATTTATTCCAGAGAAGTGACAGTTTGTTCATGACAGTTCAGCACAAATCTGATTTTTTATATACAGCAAGGCTACCTATAAATTATTCTGTGTGCCAGTGTTCATGCTGACTATAGGGATTCACACTGATCATGTGTAATTTGACATCTGGTCCTGTAAACTTACTTCTGCTCAATGTGAAAAATTCTCCAATCCACGTTTTGTAATTAACCTTAACATATCAAATAATGCACCCTTCAATATAACTGCTTATTGTCCACTTCCCATCACTCTATTCCCACTGTCAACCCAGCTGACCACTACTTCTAATCCAAAAACCATGGTTGACTCAATGTTTGCTATTGCAAGCTATTGCTATTGCAACACAAAAGTGCCAGAGGCACCAGTAATAATATATAATTAAAAATACTAGAAAGTAAGGCTCACCGGTTAGTTCATGCTAAGACAAACACTACAAGTGTCTAAGACACTGCGCTCTCACACAAGTACGAGGTCTGAATACATTCCAGTTACGATACACTAAACTATTTCATTCACGGTGGCAATATACATACTCTCTCCCCAATAAACAGAATAGTTATAACTCAATTGTTCACAAGTGTATATTATGACTCTTGCCACAGCTATGCAGTCAGTATGCCACAGGCGTGCCATAGAAAGGGATCAGGTTCAATTCCTTGTAGAGCCGGGAAATTCTGCTCGGTGGACAGACTGGAATAGGGTACACACTGCTTGTAGTTCCAGCTGAGGAGCTACTCAAGTGAGAAGTAGTGTCTTCAACTTCTGGAAGTTGATAACAGCCTGGAGAGTTGTATACTGACCCCTTAACTCTCCATAGATATATAGTAGAGAACATCTCTCGAAGAGCATTGCGTGGTCTTCTGGGCCCAATACAGAGTTCCTTTATCAATGTATATTGTATATCACCACTTGTACACACTCATCAGCACAGTACCATATTGTCTCTTCACGTGGCAAATTTTTATTCCCTTGTTTCCAGATCAACATTTTTCCTCTTCTTCTTCTTCTTCTTTTTTTTTCCTTACTATCATTTCTTGTACCACACATATTCCACACGGTTTATGCTCACTCCTTCAATGATACTGCCCATCCTTCTCTAGTGTGTGAGTTGTCCCTGCTTTCCTGCGTGTTTGTTGGTTTAAACACCCTTGTTTCAAAAGAGAGTGACAGCTTAGATACAGTCTTGTCAACATTTTTTATTTTTATTTAGCAATTATTGTTTGAGCCTTATAGGCGAATGTCACAAGATATTGTCAACCACTGCATTCACTAGATTGGAATGGGGTTCATGGTAACTTATCAATTCATTTTTTAAGTTGCTGTTATCTTTTTCATCCTATCTTGGACTAGTTTTCCATATTCCCACTCTATTTTATGTAGTCAAACAGTTATCTGCCCTTGCAAACTTGCTCCTTTACTACCAAGTTAACTAATACTGGGCAGACTAACAGAAGTTCCAATATCCAGTCTTTCACCACAATTCACCTACACACACTTTTCACTCACTGATTTTCTTTTTTCAATGTCATAAATATTTTGCTTTCACAGACTGCTGTGCTTTGAACATAAAATTATAGGAACATCTGCCTCACATGTCAGTTTTTTTTTTTTTTTTTATTTATTAAAGAATATGTTCCTTGCTTATTCCTATCTGCTTCTGATACATTTCCATTCTCACTTTTATTTTGTTTTGATCCATTTCTTTTTTCTTTGATAGACAAGTCAAACAACAATGGCAATATGTTGCAGCCCCCTGTGTTTCACCCTACTTACTACGAACTTACTTTTCTTAGCTTCCAATTTCATTAGTCATTTGGTTTCTAAGATACTTAAATTAATTGTTTGACCCTGTATTTTTATATCTTATTTTACCTTCGGTTGATAAAGGATTTCTGTTATGGTCACAAAGAGAGAGCTGATTCTTCCCACCCCCTACCCCCCTTACCTTGTCCTGAAACAAACTTATCGCCAAGTATCTTGCAGTTTTTTTCCTATTATTAATCTCTTAGTCTAGTCATCAATGTAAAAGTGTCAGTTGTTGGTCCCATTGTCTAATAATGTGTACATTTATACACATGAAGTTCCAATTTTTATTTGGAACATATAGACTCTGATAATCATGAATCACAGTTCAAATGGCTCTGGGCACTATGGGACTTAACATCTGAGCCAAGGCAGGATTCAAACCTGCGACCGTAGCAGTCGCGCGGTTCTGGACTGAAGCGTCTAGAACCGCTCGGCAACGGTGGCTGGCGAATCATAGTTACCATCACATGGACAGAAATACTGTGTTAACTATATTACAACCAAGGGACATAGCTAAAAATGTCTTTACATAATTTCCAGTCCTGATTACTTTCCTTTAATTTAATCTCACAAATAGGTTAGTGTAACATGATGTTGACAGAGGCAAATTATATATACTCACAAATTATTTAGCTAGAGGTATCTGGTTTGTATGTCTGGGAGGGAGGAGGGTGCAAGCTGAAAACTTCAAGAAAAGATTACTCATTTCATACCTGCTGGATTTAACTGCAGTTTATCTCTTCCATATACCAACCACATACCTAATGTGCATGGCAAACAGTTTAAAAGTATTATTCTATACTCAGCATTTGGAACTATCAGTTCCTTCATGAGATAGGAAAGAGGGATAAGTTCCTGAAGGTCTGAAAGGTCACTCGGACTCCACAACTAATGTGAGGACAAGAGGAACGAATGTGTCTATAAGAAGTTTTGGAATTTCACCTCTTGAACGTAAAATACTGATCAGTCTATCAGTCTTCTAGTAATTTTATGGTTTCCTCACATGAAATTTCACTTGGACACGATTATTCTATGTTTCATCACTCACCTGAGAGATATCTCTGAATTCCCAAAGAGACACACCTCCAAATTGCCATCAGCTGTTATCCGTAAACGGTTGCACGTGCCACAGAAGTGTTCACTCATTGAGGTAATAAATCCCACACATCCCTTGAAGCCCAGGACATGGTATGCCTGCAAAAAGAAATTGTAAGAAAATAGCTACTGCTGTTGTGAAAATACTATAAATGTGTTGCTCACCAAGTGGAGGAAGGAGAAAACGTGCATTAAGGGGAGTTTGAACACCCTATCCTGACAATGTTAAATTTAGTGACTTAACTTCCCCGTATTTCAGGAACAACTGTAGCCATTGACAAGAAACTTTTACAGCACATTAAACTATATGTTCTGAGTCTTACAATAATTGCATTTCAGCCACTGCTTTTGGAAATACAATTTTTTAATTACACACTTAAAATTTTGTGTACTTTTTTGTATGTTATTCTAAATAATTTTATTTATACATAACATTATGTTTTTCTTTTAGTTAAGAAGACTCAGGATACGTATGTTATTACTCCCTGAAAATTTGAATTCGCTACTCGAAGTAGTTTCTGAGATTTAGCGAAAAATGCAAGAGAAAATGTAAATTTTCAGGAAGAGTTTTTAAAGTTTTAATAGACTGTAACTCAATATATGCTTAACATTTTATTTTTAGTCACTCAGAAGCACCCTGCACCATACTGTATATCATCCTCTTGATCTTTTTTAAGTTTTTTCTTGTTTTCTTCTTTCTGGACTCTGTAGTGGCCAACTGTGCTGCATACTTTGCTTTACCAATGCAAACCTTGTCCATCCATTCAAATTCTCTGATGCAGTTTGCTCCAGAATTAATTCCCATATGTTGTAGCACTTTCACGCTACCAATGTTGCCATCATTAAAAGCAATAACAGCATAACTGACCCCCACTTTAGTGTCTTCATTACGAGAAAATCATTTTTTGGTCTACATCTACATCTACATACATACTCCTCAAGCCACCTGACGGTGTAGGGTACCTTGAGTACCTCTATTGGTTCTCCCTTCTATTCCAGTCTCATATTGTTTGTGGAAAGAAGGATTGTCGGTATGCCTCTTTGCGGGCTCTAATCTCTCTCATTTTATCCTCATGGTCTCTTCGCGGGATATACGTAGGAGGGAGCAATATACTGCTTGACTCCTCGGTGAAGGTATGTTCTCGAAACTTCAACAAAAGCCCATACCGAGCTACTGAGCGTCTCTTCTGCAGAGTCTTCCACTGGAGTTTATCTAACATCTCTGTAACGCTTTCGCGATTACTAAATGATCCTATAACGAAGCATGCTGCTCTCTGTTGGATCTTCTCTATCTCTTCTATCAACCCTATCTGGTACGGATCCCACACTGCTGAGCAGTATTCAAACAGTGGGCGAACAAGTGTACTGTAACCTAATTCCTTTGTTTTCGGATTGCATTTCCTTAGGATTCTTCCAACGAATCTCAGTCTGGCATCTGATTTACCGACGATCAACTTTATATGATCATTCCATTTTAAATCACTCCTAATGCATACTCCCAGATAATTTATGGAATTAACTGCTTCCAATTGCTGACCTGCTATATTGTAGCTAAATGATATGGGATCTTTCTTTCTATGTATTCGCAGCACATTACACTTGTCTACATTGAGATTCAATTGCCATTCCCTGCACCATGCATCAATTCGCTGCAGACCATCCTGCATTTCAGTACAATTTTCCATTGTTGCAACCTCTCGATATACCACAGCATCATCCGCAAAAAGCCTCAGTGAACTTCCAATGTCATTCACAAGGTCATTTATGTACATTGTGAATAGCAACTGTCCTACGACACGCCCCTGCAGCACACCTGAAATCACTCTTACTTCGGAAGACTTCTCTCCATTGAGAATGACATGCTGCGTTCTGTTATCTAGCAACTCTTCAATCCAATCACATAATTGGTCTGATAGTCCATATGCTCTTACTTTGTTCATTAAACGATTGCGGGGAACTGTATCGAACGCCTTGCGGATGTCAAGAAACACAGCATCTATTTGGGAACCCGTGTCTATGGCCCTCTGAGTCTCGTGGACGAATAGCGCGAGCTGGGTTTCACACGATCGTCTTTTTCGAAACCCATGCTGATTCCTACAGAGTAGATTTCTAGTTTACAGAAAAGTCATAATACTCGAACATAATACATGTTCTAAAATTCTACAACTGATCGACGTTAGAGATATAGGTCTATAGTTCTGCATTTCTGTTCGACGTCCCTTCTTGAAAACGGGGATGACCTGTGCCCTTTTCCAATTCTTTGGAATGCTATGCTCTTGTAGAGACCTACGGTACACTGCTGCAAGAAGGGGGACAAGTTCCTTCACATACTCTGTGTAAAACTGAACTGGTATCCCATCAGGTCCAGCGGCCTTTCCTCTTTTGAGTGATTTTTATTGTTTCTTTATCCCTCTGTCATCTATTTCAATATCTACCATTTTGTCATCTGTGTGACAATCTAGAGAAGGAACTACAGTGCAGTCTTCCTCTGTGAAACAGCTTTGGAAAAAGACATTTAGTATTTCGGCCTTTAGTCCATCATCCTCTGTTTCAGTACCTTTTTGGTCACAGAGTGTCTGGACATTTTGTTTTGATCCACCTACCACTTTGACATAAGAGCAAAATTTCTTAGGATTTTCTGCCAAGTCAGTACATAGAACTTTACTTTCGAATTCATTTAACGCCTCTCGCATGGCCCTCCTCACATTACATTTCGCTTCACGTAATTTTTGTTTGTCTGCAAGGTGTTGGCTATGTTTATGTTTGCTGTGAAGTTCCCTTTGCTTCCGCAGCAGTTTTCTAACTCGGTTGTTGTACCACGCTGGCTCTTTTCCATCTCTTACGATCTTGCTTGGCACATACTCATCTAATGCATATTGTACGATGGTTTTGAACTTTGTCAACTGATCCTCAACACTATCTGTACTTAAAACAAAACTTTTGTGTTGAGCCGTCAGGTACTCTGAAATCTGATTTTTGTCACTTTTGCTAACCAGAAAAATCTTCGTACCTTTTTTAATATTTCTATTTACGGCTGAAATCATTGATGCAGTAACCACTTTATGATCGCTGATTCCCTGTTCTGCGTTAACTGTTTCAAATAGTTCAGGTCTGTTTGTCACTAGAAGGTCTAATATGTTATCGCCACGAGTCGGTTCTCTGTTTAACTGCTCAAGGTAGTTTTCAGATAAAGCTCTTAAAAAATTTCACTGGATTCTTTGCCCCTGCCATCCGTTATGAAAGTTTGAGTCTCCCAGTCTATATCCGGCAAATTAAAATCTCCACCCAGAACTATAACATGGTGGGCAAATCTACTCGAAATATTTTCCAAATTATCCTTCAGGTGCTCAGCCACAACAGCTGCTGAGCCAGGGGGCCTATAGAGACATCCAATTACCATGTCTGAGCCTGCTTTAACCGTGACCTTCACCCAAATTATTTCACATTTCGGATCTCCATCAATTTCCTTCGATACTATTGCACTTCTTATCGCTTTAAACATGCCTCCCTCTTCACTGTCCAGCCTGTCTCTGCGGTATACATTCCAATCTGAGTTTAGAATTTATTAATGTTTACATCTGGTTTCAGACAACTTTCTGTCCCTAGTACTATGTGGGCATTGTGACCGTTTATTAATCAGAGCAGTTCTGGGACCTTTCTATAGATGCTCCTGCAGTTTACTATTAGCACATTAATATTGTTATTCCCTGTTGCATTTTGTCTACTTCTACCTTGCCGCATCTCAGGAGGTGTCTTGTCGGGCCTAGGGAGGGAATTCTCTAACCTAAAAAACCCACATGTGCACTCCACACATACTCCGCTACCCTTGTAGCCGCTTCCTGCATGTAGTGCACGCATGACCTATTCAGGGGGACCCTACTTTTCTCCACCCGATAGCGGAGGTCGAGAAATTTGCACCCCAGATCTCCGCAGAATCGTCTGAGCCCCTGGTTTAAGCCTTCCACTCGGCTCCAAACCAGAGGACCACTATCGGTTCTGGGAACGATACTACAAATAGCTAGCTCAGATTCCACCCCGCGAGGCTTTCTGCCTTCACCAACTCCGCTAACCGCCTGTACGAACTGAGGATGACCTCTGAACCCAGATGGCAGGAGTCATTGGTGCCGACATGAGCAACAATTTGCAGTCGGGTGCACCCAGTGCTCTCTATCACTGCCGGCATGGCCTCCTCCACATCTCGGATGAGACCCCTGGCAAGCAGACAGAGTGAACACTGACCTTCTTCCCCGACCTTTCCGCTATTTCCCTAAGGGGCTCCATCACCCGCCTAACGTTGGAGCTCCCAATAACTAATAAACCCCTCCCCCCATGTGCCTGCTCGGACCTAGCTGAAGGAGTGGCCACATGTCCACTCACAGGCAGAATGGGTGATGCCACACGGCCAGCCTCCACACTGACCCTCCGCCTCGTGCGCCGCGAATGCCGCTGAACCCGCCACTCCCCTTGGGAAGAGGGTGGCCCAACCGCACGCACCCGGTACCCACAAAGATGTGTCGACAGAAGGGTTAGTGGGTGAAGCATGTAACACCTGGGGTGTACCATGCAACGCACCAGACTCCCCACTGCCACTACACTCCAAGGAAACAGCCTGAAGACGGCTAACCGCGGCCATCAACACGTTCAGCTGTTTGCGAACAGTGGCCAGCTCCTCCTGTGTCCGTACACAGCAGTCACACATCCTATCCATACTAAGAAATCAATTTACTGTAGAGAGTTAATCAACTTATAACTGGACTGCTAATTCACTAAAGGCGGCTGATAGTTGACTAAACTGTGGTTACTAGACACTTCCTGTAGAAAACAATGAAAATAGCATTACCTGTCTCTGGACTGTATTGAAAACAAACACTAGCACTACTGGCACTATGGCTGACTAAACGGACTCTCTCTGACTGTATTCAAAACAAACACAAAATCTATGGAACACTATTACTAGCACTCGACAATTAAAGCTTCCTAAAAGCAAAAACACACGGAAGAAGAAGTGACAAGTAAGAAAAATAGAGTTAATACTTAAACTAGCGTAGCTCACTGCACAGCAGACGTGACGCAGACGGCAGTTACGATGACACTGACACTATAAGATTATTGAACGACTCATTGGGATTTTGAGTCTGACAATGCAGACACTTCTTCAATAATTCAGGATTGCCAGGTCTCTGTAAACAGGTTTTATGATATCCACAACTGCTGCTGGGATAGAATGTTTATGGCTGTATGACCTGTTTGATTACTGGGCATTGCGGTAATTGCACCATGAACCAGATCCAGGAGGGCAAAGATGGTGTACTGGTTTATCATCAGCTGACAGTCTCTGGAAGAAGGTAACCCATACTGCCTGCTTCATTTTCAACAAATCCTCAGTATTATTTCTAATGGCAATCTCATAATACTGTTGTAGTTCATCGATCATTTTGTCTGTCAGCCTGCTTCTTATGGTCTTACCACCTGAAAGTTTCTTGTCTCTCAAACTTTGTTTCAACTTCCTCAATCTGGTACCCATCCTCTTCTGGACATGACCAACACATTCCATTTCTGTGATAAGCTTCTCACCATAAGGCTGAGTGGCTACTACACTGTTATATGCATTTGAGTCTGCCTAACCTAAGAACTTAGTGTAACACACTCGCCTTTAGTTTACAGATCGATTATAAATTTCAACAGCTGCACAGGCCTCCGTACGACTAGTTGTCCTTCATAATTTCTGTCACAGATATGCCCTTCTTCATTCCCTGATTTATACTTATAATAATGTTTGGTTAAAATCTGGAAATCTATTAGCTTTCCAGTATCCACACTGGTCACTGTAGCAACAGAATTCTTAGAACTGCAGCTGCGCTTCTACCAAGTGCCCCAAAAGCTACTGATATGTCAATCATACCATCGTTTATTTCAGCAGCTTCATTTGCAGCACCCTTAATTGACTCACATGCAGCAGATTTCACAGCAGCTCCAATAAATCCTGCATACTTGTCCATTTTGCAAAGTGGGCGTGGCATATACATCATGACAGACATTGTTTCTGCTGCAGTGTGTCCTTTGCCAATAGCTCTCAATGCATAAAACCACCTAACATTTATTTCAAAATAATTATCTTTACACTTATCAGAATTCCAAAATGAATGAGTATATTTGCAACTGGCAGAATTAATGATAAGTTTCCTGGCTTGTCCATTTGATACCTCAATGTCTTCATGTAAACTAACTGGCCCTCCACATACATACAGCACACACATTCACATAACATCCCTATTAGGATGTGTAAATGTATCAGAATATAACCTAACCTACCGTTTACATGAGGTTTGTTTTGAGATAACTGTGTTATCACTATGTTTCATTTTAATCTTCGAAGCACTAATGGGTGTTTCGCTCATGAGTTTGCCAGTATTTCATTGTCTGTAACTTCACACACCACATGCTGAACACAATGTTTCTCTTTATTCAAAAATTTATTACCATGAAACCCACATTTCTTAAAAACACTTCATTTTGGAGTCATACTTTTTGAGAGATTTACCAGTCTATTCGTCACTTTTCCTCGGAAAAACGTTAGCACTTCGATATACAAAGCATGTTTATACTATGAAAAGATACGATACTATTTTTGACACTGCTACCAATACAAACACATAACTTAACCTTCATAACACAGCAATCCACAGCTTTCTACAGGGTGGTCCATTGATAGTGACCGGGCCAAATATCTCACGAAATAAGCATCAAATGAAAAAACTACAAAGAACAAAATTCGTCTAGCTTGAAGGGAGAAACCAGATGGCGCTATGGTTGGCCTGCTAGATGGCACTGCCATAGGTCAAACTCATATCAACTGCATTTTTTAAAAATAGGAATCCCCATTTTTTTATTAGATATTCATGTAGTACGTAAAGAAATATGAATGTTTTAGCTGGACCACTTTTTTCGCTTTGTGATAGATGGGGTTGTAATAGTCAAAAATGGTTCAAATGGCTCTGAGCACTATGGGACTTAACTTCTGAGGTCATCAGTCCCCTAGAACTTAGAACTACTTAAACCTAACTAACCTAAGGACATCACACACATCCATGCCCGAGGCAGGATTCGAACCTGCGACCGTAGCGGTCGCGCATTTCCAGACTGTAGTGCCTAGCACCGCTCGGCCACTCCAGCCAGCTGCTGTAATAGTCACAAACATGTAAGTATGTGGTATCACATAACATTCCGCCAGTGCGGACGGTATTTGCTTCATGATACATTACCCGTGTTAAAATGGACTGTTTACCAATTGCGGAAAAGGTCGATATCGTGTTGATGTATGGCTATTGTGATCAAAATGCCCAAGGGGCGTGTGCTATGTATGCTGCTCGGTATCCTGGATGACATCATCGAAGTGTCCGGACCATTCGCCGGATAGTTACATTATTTAAGGAAACAGGAAGTGTCCAGCCTCATATGAAACATCAACCACGACCTGCAACAAATGATGATGCCCTAGTAGGTGTTTTAGCTGCTGGGGCAGCTTATCCACACATCAGTAGCAGACAAATTGCGCAAGAATTGGGAATCTCAAAAACGTCAGTGTTGAGAATGCTACATCAACATCGATTGCACCCGTACCATATTTCTATGCACCAGGAATTGCATGGCGATGACTTTGAACGTCATGTACAGTTCTGCCACAGGGCACAAGAGAAATTACGGGACGATGAAAGATTTTTTGCATGCGTTCTATTTAGCGATGAAGCATCATTCACCAACAGCAGTAAGCTAAACCGCCATAATATGCACTATTGGCCAACGGAAAATCTACGATGGCAGCAACAAGTGGAACAGCAGCGACCTTGGCAGGTTAATGTATGGTGTGGCATTAAGGGAGGAAGGATAATTGGCCCCCATTTTATCGATGGCAATCTAAATGGTGCAATGTATGCTGATTTCCTGCGTAATGTTCTACCAATGTTACTACAAGATATTTCACTGCATGACAGAATGGCAATGTACTTCCAACATGATGGATGTCCGGCACATAGTTTGCGTG
Source organism: Schistocerca piceifrons (assembly GCF_021461385.2). Classification (NCBI taxonomy): domain Eukaryota; kingdom Metazoa; phylum Arthropoda; class Insecta; order Orthoptera; family Acrididae; genus Schistocerca; species Schistocerca piceifrons. The sequence continues at coordinate 12,019,681 of NC_060140.1, forward strand.
CGGTTGAAGCAGTATTGAATAGCATATTTCATGACAGGTGGATTGGTCATCAAAGCACCATACCATGGCTCGCACATTCACCGGATCTGACGTCCCCAGATTTCTTTCTGTGGGGAAAGTTGAAGGATATTTGCTATTGTGATCCACCGACAATGCCTGACAACATGCGTCAGTGCATTGTCAATGCATGTGCGAACATTACGGAAGGCGAACTACTCACTGTTGAGAGGAATGTCATTACATGTATTGCCAAAGGCATTGAGGTTGACAGACATCATTTTGAGCATTTATTGCATTAATGTGGTATTTACAGGTAATCACGCCGTAACAGCATGCGTTCTTAGAAATGATAAGTTCACAAAGGTACATGTATCACATTGGAACAACCGAAATAAAATGTTCAAATGTACCTACATTCTGTATTTTAATTTAAAAAACCTACCTGTTACCAACTGTTCGTCTAAAATTATGAGACATATGTTTGTGACTATTACAGCGCCATCTATCACAAAGCGAAGAAAGTGGTCCAACTAAAACATTCATATTTCTTTACGTATTACACGAATATGTAATAAAAAATGGGGTTCCTATTTAAAAAAACACAGTTGATATCAGTTTGATCTATGGCAGCGCCTTATAGCAGGCCAACCATTGCGCCAGCTGGTTTCCCCTTTCAAGCTAGACAAATTTCGTTCTTTGTAGTTTTTTCATTTGACACTTATTTCGTGAGATATTTGGCCCGGTCACGATCAATGGACTACCCTGTATATAAAAAATTACCGATTTTATTAGGTCTTGAAGTAATGCATGTAAAAATTTTAACATTTTCAACTGGTGTAGATTATATTTTAGAAAATAAAATAAAATACTTCCGACGCAAGTTTATAAGTAATATACATATCATTTTATTTGGAAAATTGCAAATTTTATAATCAGATAAAAACCCGAAAAAAAGAACAAGAATGTTTTCCCCTTCTAACTCCCCTTAAAGTTACGGAAATGTGCTAGCTTTCGGAGCCAGTGGCTTCTTCTTCTGGCAGAAACAATGAAGGGGAAGGAAAAGGGAAGTAAGAAAAGGATTGTCAAGGTTTAGGAAATGGGGAGAGTTGCAGAAAAGCTGCAGAGAAACCCAGGCCAGGACAGACTTACTGAATGGGATGAGAAATATGTAACTAAACCAGTCCATCTCTCATACCACCAGCAGATGTGAAGTATTCTTGTGATTGGTAGTAAGTCATAAACATTAAATTATTTTCAATGTATGTTCATATGTAATACTTCACGTACCTTTGAGGTATCATTGGGCCCATTGGGAAGAGGATCAAAATCAGGCCACTGCTTTCTAATTATTTGGAGCATTTCACTAAATGAGACCATCTTCCCATCATTCCATTTGTTGCCGCTGAAAGGCATGTACTCGATAAATCTTACATCAACATTTTACTCTTTTGTTAACTCCACAAAACTGCACACTTCATCTTCATTAAAATCTCGCATTACAACACAATTCGTCTGTGGAAGAAAGACACCATTAAAAACTTGGTATCAGATAAAGCTTGGTTTAAACAGAGTTTGAAAGACTTTTCGATAGGCAACTCATCCTACTCTATAGATGAATATCTTAACAGTGGCTGTTAGGCCAGCTTAAATAAGAATGTCTGTTAGATTTCAGTTCTGAGAGCACTTTGTCATAACAGTCAAGATTATGTACTTTTTGTTTGATAAATTTATTAATAGTGCATAACAATGTTTCAGTCTGACAGAGTATCAATTCTGAAAATATTAGCTGTTCCAGTTTGTATTGTATTCACCTAGTTTGACAATCTCCTGACAAATGATCAGGGTATTCAAATGTTTTATATTTTTTATGTTATACTTTCTGGCATGTTACTCACCCATGAGAATCATCTCATGTTTTGGGTCTTGGAACAAAAGCTGAATCTAATCTAATCTAACCTACAAAATAATGGTTCTACAAGTCTGTTGTTATATTTGTATACCTCACTGATTCTGTTAAATTAATCTTTTTCTCTTTTTTTAGAGAATGTCTGAATTTATCTTAGCATGCCAAGCTGTTAACCTTCTTAACAATTTACAAAAATTAAACTGCATACATCTCCAATCTTTTTCCCCACTCCAACGCACACATCTTTTGCTGAAGGTATTATTTTAACTATTACATTAAATTAAGAAGCTTTCTTGAAACTGTGCTGCCATTTGTGAAACAAAGTTAAAAGTGTTCTCAAGATAAAAGGTCTTCACAAAAGGAGCATTTAGTATCTGTGCAGGTGGTTAACGCTGACAGCCTTCATATAAACAAGCCCAAATGGTAGAACATCCTGCTTTACACATACATGCAATGGCAGAAAAAAGGAAAAGAGCACACCTTTCATTCAAGCATTGAATATATAAACTGATGAGACAAAACACTATGACCTCCTGTTTGATAATGTGTTTGTCCACTGTTGGAACACAATACAGCAGTGATTTTGTGTGGGACAAGTTCAACAAATTTCAGGTATGTTCCCAGCATTATGTGAGGTATGTTCCCAGCATTATGCAGCACCGCATGTCTAAGCACAGGTCATGTAATTCCCATAAATTGGAGATCAGTGGTTTCTGGGTGCAGAACTGGTATCTGATAGCATCGCAGATGTATTCCATCAGATTCAGAAGGGGTGAATTTGATTCTGGCCTTGTGACACTGAAAGTCATATTGTTGAAACATGTCACCTTCATTAGGGACAGGGTGCGGACAGTGCACAATAATGTTCACACAGAACAAAGCTGTTATGGAGCCTTCAGTTACTACCACAGGACCCACAGAAGACCAGGTGAATGTCCTCAATGAATGATTCAACCAGATGACACATTTCTATTGATTCACTGCCCAATCTCAATGCTCCTGAGCCACAGAAATTGTAATTCAACAGTGTTGTCAACATGGGAACATACAGGGGTTGTCTGCAGCAGAGCCCTATGTTTAACAATGTGCAATGAATGGTGTGCTCTGAAATACTCGTGCTTCCACCAGCACTGTGCCATCAGACCTGCCACAGAAATTAGCTTCCTCAGCCGAATGTCATCTTTTTTAAAGGAACCATCCCAGAATTTGTCTTAACTCATTTAGGGAAATCGAGGAAAAGCCAAATTTTGGTGGCCCGATGGGACTCGGGTCCATTGTCCTCTCGAAGGCAAGTCCACTGTCTGACCACTGTGGTGGCATGACCTAGTCTTAATTAAGCCAGAAAATCCTGGGAAATGCTGACATACTTATTGATTTAAGATATAACAATTTAATACAATCCTTTCATGAATTTCACTACAATTTTCTGCTCTTTTGAAAAAAAATTTCTTTTGACTGTTTTGATATTGTTTAGTATGTTTAAATAATGATGGCAGTCTCTATAAAAGGGCAGTTTGACTTTTAAGTTTAGTTATACTGTTTTAAACTACATGCTTCATCTATTTGTCCACACAGAAGTGCTGTAGGATATGACTTGAAGACTATGGTGAGGTGGTGGGGGACAGTCATGTGTTGAGAAGGTGGTGCTGCCAGAAATGAAGTGTGACACTGCATACAGGGAGAATAAAAATACTCTATTCCATATTCATTTACAATCTAATTCTGGCCCCCATATGGTTTTACTTTTCTCCAACAAGAAAAAAGAAATTGTCAGTAACTGTCTTTATAAGGTCTTAAAAGGAAACAAACAATAGAAAATCTAGGCTGGAATAATGACCATATTATAAAAAAGATACATTGCTATTCACAGTATACAGGAGATGTTAGGTCACAGACAAGCACAACAAAAAGACTACTAAACACGTAAGCTTTCGATCAGAAAGTCTTCTTCCAAAGTGGACAAAACACACACACACACACACACACACACACACACATGACCGTTGTTTCTCCCATGATGCGCAGTTGCTCCCAGTCTGGCCCTAGCAGCCAGAGACAGTGGTCATGTATGTGTGATTTGCATTTGCGCGCATGTGTGTGTGTGTGTGTGTGTGTGTGTGTGTGTGTGTGTGTGTGTGTGTGTGTGTGTATGTGTGTATGTGCATTACTTCTGCAAACCTTTCAGAATGGACACGGTATGCATTTCATTCAGCAAGATGAGTAATAAACAATATTAGCAATACTGCATCAAACTTGTTCACTTTCATCTTTGGATTAAACATTCGATTTCAGAGAGTACAGAATTTGGCAGAATCAAATTTTGGGGATATGTGGAACTGGGACAGTGGCATATTTTTCACCCATTCAACAAACTAAGCACTGCTGATTGCTACTTTTATTGTGTCTGCTGCTGCAATGCATATATGAAACTGTAAGTGCAGCATCTATGATGGAATAAAATTTTATACAAATGAAACAAACTCTCGTTCAGAACATGTTCTCTCATACACAGTCTATTATTTGGTTCTTGTTGATCATTATCAAAGAAAGCAGCAGTGTAAGTAACAAGAAATAGTAGTCTCTTGCCATTGTTTCGCTAATGAGACGATTTCTCTCTCTTTTCTTCTTTCACAAAGAAAAAGGAGCCACAATTGCACTTTGTGTGCCAGTTACTTTCCAATACATTGGCACCAGCTGATCTTATTTAAGAATACTCAACTTTCGTAGCCATACAGCACATCCTTTGCTTCCTGGCCTATATCCAAGTTAACTCCCAGCCCCCCTGCCTCCCCCCCCCCCCCCCCCACACACACACGCCACTCCCCCCCCCCCTCTCCCCCCCCCCAAATCAGCTAGTTGTGTGCTGTTATCTCACGTCACACCCTAGTCTATGAGTGCCCAGCTGTCTGTCGCCTGACCCCTCTACCTGCACCCCTAGCTAGCCCACAGATGGCTCCCCACTCTCCCACGAGCCACTAAATGCTTCCCTCCAAACCCCTCCCATCTCTCTCCATCTCTCACATTGCCTCAACCCACCCCATCCTACCCCACTCTAAAGCCATACCTCACTCCAGAACACTCACCGTTGGCCAGTAAAGAGCTGGCAGTTGAGCGACCACAGCATAAGGAGACATGCATGCGCATGTGAGAACGTGTGTGTGTGTGTGTGAGTGTGCGCGCACGCGTGGGCGCGCGCGCATGTTTTCCCTACAGCTAGAAAAAGAAAGTGCATTCTGGAAGCTTGCCAAGCAACGTACCTTTGTTTGGAAGGTAGAAGGCGAGGTACTGGTGGAAGTAAAGCTGTGAGGACGGGTCGTGAGTCGTGCATGGATAGCTCAGATGGTAGAGCACTTGCCCACGAATGGCAAAGGTCCCAAGTTCGACTCTTGGTCCGGCACACGGTGTTTATCTGCCAGGAAGTTTCATATCAGTGCACACTCCACTGCACAGTGAAAATCTCATTCTACATACCTTTTGTTCGTGTGCCTATCGATGAGACAGTGCTTCTGCCTTTTGGTGAGCCATCTCCTTTATTCCTAAATAATTTGTAATTTTCAACAGAAACCTTCCATACGTTATTATTGCATCCTACATTACAGTATGCAATTTCCACAATATGTGGTCATCTGTGAATATAATGGGGGTAACAACTGTAGGAGACCAAAAACTGACTGCAGTAAGCAAGTTCAAGTTACTGTACGCTGCAGTAGTTATGCAGAGGTGAAGAGGGTCACACAGGATAGGCTAGCATGGGAAACTCCATGAAACCAATCTTCAGATGGAAGATCACAACAATAAAAACATTTGATTCAGCATACACCAGACTCCAAACAGCGTACACAACCTGTATGCTCAGAAAAACAGAAAATCATATTGGTTCCATCAGCAGGAAACTTCAGCCAGTAATTGATATAGAACACTGTGTCAATTTTGTTCATTAATAAAACCCAAAACTGGGGAGTAATAAGAGAGTATTGTTGTAACTTCTTATCAACCTGGTTACCAAAATACATATTAAGAAGACTGGTAAAGTGTTATTTTAAAGGGGTCACTCCAAAGCACCACGAAAGTATTTGAGCAATGTATAACATTAGAGAATCAGTGCGCAATATTGAAAGCCTATCTACATTATCTATATCTGCATGACTAGTCTGTAATTCACAATTAAATGCTGGCAGAGGGTTCAGAGAACCACCCTCAACCTATTTATCTACCATTCCACTCCCCTACAGCATTTGAGGAAAACCAAACACTTCAATATTTCCGTACAAGCTCTGATTTCTCTTATTTTATTACAAGATCATTTCTCTCTATATAAGAGGGCTCTAACAAAATATTTTCACATTCGGAGGAGAAAGTTGATGATTGAAATTTTAAGAACCTGCTCCAGCAAAATGCTTTTGCTTTAATGACTGCCACCCCAATTCACATGCGATATCTGTGGCATGCACTTTCCTGTTTCCCAATAATACAAAATGAGCTGCCCTTCTTTGAACTTTTAAATGATGTCCTCTGTCAGTCCTATCTGGTAAGGATCCCACACCATGCAGAATGCTCCAAAAGAGGACAGACAAGTATAGTTGTAGATAGTCTCTTTAGTAATCCTAATCTTCTAAATGTTTTACTATTAAATCACAGTCTTTTGTTTGCTTTCCCACTGCATTATCTATATGAGCATTCCAATTTAAGTTATTTGTAAATGTAATTCCTAAGTATTCAGTAGACTTCACAGCCTTTAGATCTGTGTGAATTATCATGTAACCAAAATTTAGTAGATGCCTTTTACTACTCATGCGGATGACATAACAATTTTTATTATTTAAGGTCAGTTACCACTTTTTGCATCATATGGATAGGTAGCCTAAATCATTTTGCAGTTCATTTTGATCATCTGATCACTTTACAAGACAGTAAATGATTTGCAAGACTGTAAATGATAGCATCATCTAAGAGGACTGCTCAGATTCTCTCTTAAATTGTTAATGTAGATCAGCAACAGCAGGTGGTCTATAACACTTCCTTGAGGAATGTCAGATATCACTTCTGTTTTACTTGACGATTTTCCATCAATTACTATGAACTGTGACCTTTCTGACAGGAAACCACACATCCAGTTGCACAACTGAGACAATACGCCATATGATTAGAAAATGCTTGTGAGGAACTGTTTCAAAAAGTCTTCTGGAAATCTACAAATATGGAATCAATTTGAGATCCCAAGTCGACAGCACTTATTACTTTGTGTGACTAAAGAGCTAGCTGTGTTTTAAAAGGTCGATATTTCTGAATCTATCTTGGCTATTTATCAATGAATAATTATCTTTGAGATAATTCATAATATTCAAACACAACATATGCTCCAAAATCCTAATGCAAATCAACATTAGTGATATGAATCTGTTATTTAGTAGATTACTCCTCTTTTCTTTCTTGAGCATTGGTGTGACTTGAGCAACTTTTCAGTCTCTAGGTATGGATCTTTATCAAATGAGTGGCTATATATGATTTCTAATGGAGCTATTGTATCAGCATTCTCTGAAAGAAACATAACTGCTTTATGACACTGAGGAGAGCTACTACTAAGTAACTCACAGTTGCAGTTGTTCTTGATTTGAATACTGCAATATTTACTTTGTTGTCTTTGGTGAAGAAATTTCAGAAATCCGTGTTTAGTAACCCTGCTTTAGTAGCACTGTCATCAGTAACATTACCACAGCTATTGCGCAGTGAAGGTATTGGTTGCGTCTTGCCATTAGTGTACTACACATGCAACCAGAACCTCTTTGGATTTTCTTCCAGATTTCAAAACGAAGTTTCACTATGGGAACTATTAAACACATCTTGCACTGAAACCCACCCTAAGTTTCGAGCTTCAGTAAAACATCGCTAATCTTGGAGATTTTGCATTCTTTTAAACTTTTACATGCTTTTTTTCATTGCTTCTGCAGCTGAGTTTTGACATATTTTGTGCACCGTCCTTTTAATTTATTTGGTATCCTTTCAATTTATTTGGTATATATCTGTTAATTGATGTCGATACTATTTCTCTGAATTTAAACCATGTCTGGTCTACTCTTACATAGTCAGACTTGAAGGAGTAGAGACTTAGTAGAGACCGTCTCCTTGGAAGGCATCAAGTTAATTTTTATCTGCTTTCTCATTAAATGCCCTATTGTGTAGGGCTGAAAATTAATAGAGATAAGGCAAACAGAATGTGCAAAGTAAGTGGAAATTACTCATCTCTTCCCCGATTACAGTGCAATAGAAGATACTACAAGATGTTGACAGATTTCCATATCTCGGTAGCTTTATATGTAATAATGAGGTCACAGATGCAGATATCACCAGCAGAACTGGAAAATCAGTCCATATGGCAATTAGGTCTGTAATATGTCAACAAAGCTTTGACTGTACTCCTTTATCGTTTGTATGTGTGAGACTTGGGAAATGTCAGTAAAATCAGCACACAGTCTCCATATTTTTCACCAACAATGCTAGAGATGAATTCTGAAGATGTTAACCCAACCAAGTTACAAACGATGAAGTGCTGAGAATACAACGTCTAGACAGCCTGCACAAAATTATTGTTGAAAGAAGACTGAAGATTGCAGGTTATGTTCTACGCATGTAAGGTGGAAGAATCCAAAAATCAACACTGTTGTGGAAATCAATGGACAGATACAGATGTACAGGAAGTCCTTCTAACACCTGGAACTTTTGCAATGAATCTTCAATGCATGGACTTGGAGGAAGGTGAGAACTTGGCAGCTGATCAAGTGAACTAGTGGAAACCAGTTCCTTGTATGGTACACAGCAAATCTGAGTAGGTTAGTAAGTAAGTAATTAAGTAAAGTAAGTACAACTGGGGATTTTGCAAAATTGTTGGATGATCGATATTATTGTCTAGATATGACACTGTTGGACTTCTACCTTTTCCTTGATGTGTATTCTTCAAATTGTGAGTTTTATGAGAAAGCTGATAGGTACTTACCAATCAACATTCCCTCACACGAACTGACATTGTCTCTTTGTAAATTCTACTGTGCTAACAATTATCTTCTGAGAATCCTCGACTACGTCTCCGCAGCTCAAATGAGCCAGTTTCTTTTAAATTTCTGTCTTTGGCTATAATTGTCTTCCAAGTATGGTGACACAACATCCTGTCATGAAACTTTTGCCTTTACACTTGTTTACTTTTCTGGAAACTGCCTTTTTCTACACTGTGCACTAAATACATTATGTGAGTAACGCCCAATCTCCAACAACCAATCGTGAACTGTAAACAGTTGTAAACTCTATCAGGGCTCATAACAAACAATTAACATTTGTGTTTTAGTGTTCTAAGTTGTGAGGTCATCAGCAGACAAATAATTTTAGTACCTATTCCTGGACAGCCAGAGTGGCCGTGCGGTTCTAGGTGCTACAGTCTGGAACCGAGTGACCGCTACGTTCACAGGTTCAAATCCTGCCTCCGGCATGGATGTGTGTGATGTCCTTAGGTTAGTTAGGTTTAATTAGTTCTAAGTTCTAGGCGACTGATGACCTCAGAAGTTAAGTCGCATAGTGCTCAGAGCCATTTGAACCTATTCCTGACGTGCTGTTGTTTGGAACAACAACTGACATGATCCAAAATATTACTTTCTTTTATTATAGCTTCACTTTTATTTTGTCTAATGATTACTACTTTCAGTATCAAATTCCATCATCAAGCCACTATATGATCAGAAAGCATAGTGTTTCGTTAAAATATTGTTTAATAAACAGATTACCATTATATCATCATTCCTTAAAGTAATGTCCAAAGTGGAAGGACAGATGATTAATTTTGAGTGTATACAAAAGTCAGAGTGCTGAACTGGATATGAAAGAAGGAAAACCAGAAGGGCAGTGAGAGACGGGTGCCTTCTATCACCTTACTTCCATAATATGTTCATCAAGGAAGTAATAACAACAACAAAGAAAAGATGACAAGAATCAAAAGGTAATTTCTGGAATACTCCAAGGAAATGTGATAAGACCATTACATTTACAATGTATATAAATGATTCAGTAGAAAGTGTCAGAGGCTCCTTAATATTGTTCACAGATACTACACTTGTCCATCAGAAAGTAGCAACAACAGAAGACAGTATCAATTTGCACAATGACCTGCAGAGGATTGGTGAATGATGCAGGCTCTGGCAGTTGACCCTGCACATAAATAAATGTAACATATCACACACACACACACACACACACAGGAAAAGAAATCCAATACTGTACAACTACACTATTAATGACAAATTGCTGGAAACAGAATCTACCATAAAATATCTAGAAGTAACTATCCAGAGCAACCTTAAAGTGGAATGACCACATAAAACAGCAATAGAAAAGCAGATGCCAGACTAAGATTCACAGGAAGAATCTTAAGTGAATGTAAATTACCTCTGTGTCCTTACCCAGTAGGACTGACAGAAGAGAGAAAGAAGATCCAATGAAGTGCGGAGTGTTTTGTCACAGGATCATTTAGTCGCTGTGACATCATTACAGATATGCTCAGCAACTCCAGTGGTAGATGCCATAAGAGAGCAGTTGTGCATCACGGAAAGATTTACTACCCAAATTTCGAGAGAGTAGTTTCCGAGAAGAGTCTGACAACATAATAGTTTCTCTCATATACAATTCACGAAATGATCACGAAAAGAAAATTTGAGAAGTTAGAGATAATACAGAAGTGGAACAAGGCAGAGGGGATCAGTTGGTGGCATGAGACATACCCCCTGCCGCACACAGTTAGGTGGTTTTTGGAGCATGATGTCGATATGGAAACTTAATTGCATGCATATACACTGCAGATTGACGACATCACAATAGTAAATCAGAGTAGGAACTAAATAAAATGTTTCAGGCCTTAAATCAAGAAGTGGTAAAACTAAAGCTAAAAATGAATACAAAGAAGACAAAAGTTATGGCTACAGACAAGAAAGGAGGTGGAGGTAGGACTGACACAAGAACAGGCAATGAGCAACTCAAGAAAGGAACTGAAATTCACTATCTCAGTAGCATTTTGCAAGAAAACAATCAATATTTCAAGGCATTCAAGAAAAGAAAAGCACAGGTGAAGAGTTCCTTCCAAAATAAGAAGAAGCTGCAACTGAATAAACATATCAGCTTCCACATTAAGAAAATATTTGTAAAGACCTTTGTGTGGAGTGTTCTGACACACAGATGCAAAATCTGTACATTAGAAAAGCCAAAGAAAGCTCGCCTCAAACCTGCTGAAATGTGGTTCTGGAGGAGAAGTACAAGAACTAGCTGCATTGACAGAAAAGTTAAAGGAAATAGGAGACAAGAAAGAACCACTGAAAGTTATAGGCCAGGGCAAAGCAAAATACACTGGACACTTAACTGGAGACGATAATCTTTTAAAAAACATTTCTGAAGGCAAGATCGTAGGTAAGAAAACAAGAGGATGACTGAGAACATCCTACTTAAACAATATGATCAATGAATGGGATTTTCTTCACACATGGAGATGAAGACAACTGCTGAAGAGAGAAAGCTGTGGCTGCAGAGACAAGGTTTAACCTTTTGGAAGAGTAAGGACAAACTAATACAAAATATGAGTCTGCATGGTAGCTACATATGGAATAAATGACAACTTCTTGTGTGCAGTCATCAAGTCACTTACCCCTGTAGGTGTCTTATCTACTAAAAGTAAAGGTCACTGTTGTGCTTTCAATAGATGTGAACTGCACCCTGAAAATGGTATGTCTAGTTTGCAGTTGTACAGAAGCTTTTTATTTTGCAAAATGGTTCAAATGGCTCTAAGCAGTATGGGACTTAACGTCTGAGGTCATCAGTCCCCCAGACTTAGAACTACTTAAACCTAACTAACCTAAGGACATCCCTGCCTGAGACAGGATTCGAACCCGCGACCGTAGCAGCAGCACGGTTCCGGACTGAAGTGCCTAGAACCGCTTGGCCACAGTGGTCAGCTTCTATTCTGCAAAGAAATTTTTGATAATAAGATGAACTGATGCTGGTACTTGCTACTGAAACCAGTAGTACTTAGACACAACAAAAGTGTGACTACAGAATTAAGAATAATTTTTCCAAACAATCGAGTATTTTTTCAAAACAACACCACAATAGAGGAAACTTATTTTAAACTAAAGACACAAAAGAAAAAAAGAGAAACTGTAAAGATCTTGAGTCTCATAAGACTCTCTTGGGAGGAAAATATAAGATATTTAATTGGTAAACTTGCAACGCATACTTTTTTATGTTGTATAAACTATGAAACTGTTAGCATCGTCAGCTAAAATTTACTTCTTCTGTCTTAATATACCTTCCTTCACTTACAGCTGCAGTGTGGAGACAGGGGTGAGGGTGGGAGCGGTGATGGGGGCGAGGGTGAGGGCGTACTGCTTTAAAATGGTGATTCTTGTATTGATATTCTTAACAACAGATTTATATCTTTTGCTTATGAAAGTCTGCATGCGATGACAGCTGCACTAGTAATACCTTCACAGGGTCGTATTCAAGTTGCAAGGCTAGATCTATGCCAGCCATGACACACTCCCAGCCTTTCCTCCTCGTGATCTGGTTGTAGCGTTGGGACTGCAGGGTGTCTAAGCTGATGTTCAGACCGTCAAGCCCTGCCCTCTGCAAGGCAACCAGCTGTCTTGTCAACATGAGGCCATCGGTTGTCATTAAGACACTTTCGAGATCTTTTATTTTCTTCAAGGCACCTGTGAAACAGCAAATTATTCTAAAGAAACTGAAACAAATAATTTGTAACATTGCTGCTGCATATGAAACAAACCTCCAGTTGATAAATTGAAAATACAAATTCCTTAAAAGTTAACTGTACATTTGCCCTAATACAAAGAGATAAGAAGGGTTAATAAACTGAATTGAAGAATGCAAGTTAAGATAGCAATGAAAAAATAATTAGAGGCATGAGATCACCTACTGCAACAGGGAAATGGGAATCAATATGAACCATTACCCAGCTACTGTCAACTGATTCCATGTCTCCATGCACACTGTATAAACCACTGTGGGTTGTACGACAAAGTACTTTGTTGTACCACACATTATGGTTTTTCCCCATTCAATGCTCATGTGGAGTGTGGGAAGAATGATTCTTTAAATGGTTCTGTGCATGCTGTAATTAATCTTGCCTTCATGGTCCCTATAGGAGTGATACATATGCGGTTATTGTATAATCCCTAAATACCTCACTTAATACAGGTTCCTGAAATTTCATAAGTTGGGTTTTGTCATATATTTGGCGTCTATCTTCACTTGGCTGGCATTTCCAATTTGTAGTAGCTTCTTGATGCTCTCCCATGCATCAAATAAATCTATGATCAATCATGCTACACTATTTTGTATACATTCAATGTCTGCCATTAGCCTTATTTGTTATGGGTCATACTTAAGCAATATTCTAGAATGGGCCACACAAGTATTTTGTAAGCAATGTCCTCTATAGACTGATTACATTTTCCAGTATCTTACCAATGAATTGAAGTCTGCATTCTGCTTTGCCTACAAGTGAGTCTATGTCACCATTTCATTTCATCCAGATATTTGTATGAGTTGACCAATTAAAACTGTGATTATTTGATAATGTAGTCATACAATACTGTCTTTTATTTGTTTTGTGATGTGCTCCAATTTACATTTCTGAAAACTTAAACTCAGTTGCCTATCTTTGGACCAATTTGAAATGTTATGATCTGACTCAAATTTGTGCAGATTTTTTTCAGGCAATAATTCATTATAGACAACTCTATCATCCAGGAAAAGTATGAGGCTCCTTATAATATCGTCTTCCAGAACATTAAGGTACAACATTAATGTAATGGTATAAATTACTATAAATGTATAAATAAGTTTATAAGTGTGTAAAATACATTGAACTATTTGTTACAACAAAACATTGTACTGGTATACTCAGCAAGATGTTAAATCAGCAGATAGCTACATTTTATGTTCAACATTTTGTGTACAGCATATATGCTGGAAAGGATTTATACCCAAATTAAAGAAATCTGAAGAAATGGTAGGGTGTCTCTGGAAAAAAAATCCATAAAAACTCATACAGTCCAATTTGCTATTATGTCACTGTTACTGAAATATAATACAAAGTAACTGAATTCGATGAACATTCTCAGAGTGCAATATGCCTCAGAGTGAATGCACAGTAATGTCAACATTATTTTTCAAGGCTATGTTTGTGAAAATGGATGAAAGCAAACCACACATTTTGTTCTCAATCTGCGGAAGCATTATGCACTGTGAAACACTGTACTGCTGTTCTACATAAAAGCTGTCTCATTGCCAACATCTTTCCCCTGCTGGCTGTTCTACACTTCTCATCACTGATTCAACATGTTGTAAGATATTTTATGCTGTATGACACCACAGTCCAATCTGGTTAGGATAGCATAAAAATAATATATGAATTTCAGTATTGAAACTGGAACAGCAGAACAGCTCTCATCACACTGGATATCAAATCGAGGTTGGATTACAGCCATGGGTACATCATTTCATGCTACTCAACTGTATGTCATATGTCAGAGTTCATCAACTGTAGTGGCTGGCGACTGGTGGCTGGCGACTGGTGGCATAGCCATCTCTTGGCATCCACTGAACAGACATTCTACACAGGTGACAGATTTGAAGAAAATGCTGGATACGGCAACAGTGGAACACTCTCTGTATCGAGGTAGCTCAGTACAGCTCAGGTGATGTGTAGTCTTGCATTATCTTGTTAAAAGATAACATCACGGAGCCCTTGAGAATAGGGCACAGCGATAGGCCTTAACAAAACACAAATGCAATGGCTGCTGTCCAAATTACTGGCTATGTGAACCAGAGGTTGTGACATGTATCCAGTTGCACCCCATACCATAACATCACATGCTGGACCCGCATGTGAATGACAGGTACAATCTGGCCAGGTCTGTTGGCATCAGAGCCTCCACACACAAGTACATCAATTGTGACGATGTTGCAGAACCAAGACTCATCTGATACGATGACACAGTGCCATTCCTGTGTCTGACATTGTTGTCAGTTGCACCGCTGTCAGTTCACCTCTCTCTAGAGCTGCATTAAGGGCTAGACAGTCTGTGCTGCTCCAGATGCCATCACATTGTCTGTGTGGATACTTGTCTCACTGTATACAAGCCCACTTCCTGACTAAATGTACACAACTTCACTGCAGGATCACGTACGCATGAGTGAACACTTGTCTGCCCTCTCAGGTGCTAGTTGGGTGGCACTACTGAGGCCCTGCAAGGCATTTAGCATGGTCCTCCTGAACCTACCAATTCTATGTTCGCACAAAATGAGATTCTGAGCAATGCAAGCAGCAATATAGTGAAACAATAAACCAGAGTCTCAGCAGACCATGAGCCTGCCACTGCCAAATCTGGAATGCTTATAAACATTTCTCCTTCTTCCATTATGCTTAACACGGTCTTCGAGTAAACAACCAACACTGAAATAGAATTTCTGAATGAGAAACCTGCTCCATAAGCTTTTCTTGCATACAGAATATGCATGAGAGTGCTGAAAAGTAATGCCTCTGAATTTTTTATTCTGTTCTAAATATCGGTCGAGGTATGACACGTCACGCATATTACTTGGTCAACTTTCCCACTTCACTGACTCGTGGCACACCCCCCTCCCGCAAACAGATGGAGTCACAATAGGCAGCCCACTCTGACCAGAGATTGTGAATATGTTTACAGTGCACTTCGAGGAAGAGGTGCTGATGTCATCCAAATGGAAATCCATCTTCTTCTTCTTCTTCTGTTATGTGGATAACACACTTGTCATCTGGCCTCATGGAAGAGACAAACTTCTTGACTTCTTTGTACATCTGAACTCCACACGCCACAAAATCAAATTCACTATGGAGACCAAAGAAGAAGGAAGACTACCATTCCTGCACATCATAGTCAGGAGAATAATGGACAGCACCCTGTGCCACAGCGTGTATCTGACTCTATAAAACACATAAACTCAGTTCTCCCTATGGCACTGTGAATAATTTCAATAACTTAAAGTGAGATGAATGTTGCAGCGTACATTTAATTTCCACTTTGGCTTTGCATTCAAAATCAGTCTTACCTGAGAGTACAACATTACATCTTTGGTTAATTTAATTATATGTTCATTAGATTTTGGTTATAAGGCACGTTTTGCTGCCTAATGTTTCATCTCCAAATACTGGAAACAATCCATGGAGGAAGAGGAGTATGTAAGACATTGGTGGACCAGGTTGGAAGAATCTGAGAATTTCAATACTCTGTAGAAGACCTCAATCATTTGAAAATAACTTTCAGACCTTGTGGCTATTCTAACAGATGTACATAAGGCACTACATTCTAAAATATTTGCATCTTTCACTGAAAAACAAGCAACTAGAGGAAAAGTTCTCTTGTCATTTGTAAAAACAGTCGCAGATCGCGACCTCCGAGTGCTATGAAGAGAAGGTATTGACGCAGTGCTTAAACCAAACTGAAGACCACAACAGCAGCCATACTCAAGTAAATTGCTATGCAGTAGTTTCAGTGAATTTGACAATGATGTGGCTGCTTTCATGGTGGCCCAGTCATATTGTGGGGTAGGGAATGCCAGTGACAGGGCTGGAATTGTAGGTGACAGATGGATTTTTGTCAAAGCCTTGTATCAATACCTCCTTAAATATTGAGCTGAAAAACTGTAAAAAACATTCATACAGCAAAATCACACAAAAAAATTTCCTATTTCTGCAGGTATTGTGCCTTCTGTTTCTTTTTCATTACAAAAACATATTGATTCAAGTTTATAAAGTCACAACTATGTCACTGTGATTTGTGTAACACACATTCTGGAACATGTTCCAGGAATGTCATGAAACAGACAGCTTTAAATACTTACTCTAGCTCATCTTTCAAGACTTGCATGCCAACAACAACACCATCTATCCAATCTGTTTTTATTTCACTTTCATGTAAAGATTTCTCCACAAAGGATATCATCTGCCATGTAGGCAGTGCAAGAGGAAATTCCACACTCACATTTGGGTAATCAAGTGGATTCTGTGTCTTGTCAGAACCAAGTACAATCAACCCAATTTCATCTTTACCACTGGTAAATATCTGAAAACATATTAAATGGTAAAAATAAGTTTTGTTTATAACAAGTTGTATACCAATAAAAACATCACACACAGATACTCTTTATAAAATTATTTAATTGGATAGATAAAAAATCTACTCACCAAGCAGTGGCAGAACACACACATAAAAGACTGTTGTGATAGGCAAGCGTTTGGAGCCAGTGACTCCTTCTTCAGGCTGAAGGGTTGCAGGGGAAGCAAGAAGGGTGAAGGAAAAGGACTGGAGAGGTCTAAGAAAAGGGGTAGATTTTGAGAAAGTTACCCACAACCGTGGGTCATGGGTGACTTACCGTACAGGATGAGAAGGAAAGACTAATTGTTGGGGCTGCATCCGGCAAGATTCGGAAACCTGGGATCTTAAAGGTGGAAGACAGGGTAATATGCAAGACAGAGATTACTACTAAAACTGTACATGAGTTAATAAAAGTGAGAAGCTAAGTGTATTGTATGCAACAACTGTGGGAGGGGGCAGTGAAAATAGACGGAAAAGACAATGAAAGATGTAGAAAGCTAAAACGGAGTGAAGCAAAGAGTAATTACAGTGAAGAAAAGCTGAGACAGGAGAAATTAACGTAAATTAAGGCAAGGTGGATGGTGAGAACCAAGGACACGTTGTAGTGCTAGTTCCCACCTGCGGAGTTCTGAGAAACTGGTGTCTGGCGGAAGAATCCAGGTGGCATGTGTGGTGAAACAAGTGCCGAGGTCACGTATGCCATGTTGTAGAGCATGCTCTGCAACAGGATATTGCAAGTTTCCAGTATATACACTATGCCTGTGCCCATTTATCCTAACTGATAATTTGGTGGTAGTCATGCAGATGTAGAAAGCTGAACAGTGTTTACATAATAGCTGGTATATGACATGTGTCGTTTCTATTTTTCGCCTGATCCGCAGTTCTGGGTGACTTTCCCAAAATCTACACCTTTTCCTGGAACTCTCCAGGCCTTTTCCTTTACCCTTCTTCCTTCCCCTTCAACGCTTCTGTCTGGAGGAGCCACAGGCTCCGAAAGCTTGCCAATCACAACAGTCTTTTATGTGTACGTTCTGCTGCCGCTTGGTGAGTAGATTTTTTATCTATTCAATTAAATAATTTTATCAATAATTTATTGTTTATGTTGTTATAGTTACTCTTTATAACCTACTTAAAATACATCACGTACCCTCCTCTCCACAATTCTTCGAACACATAGTTTTGCCTTTTGTAAAAAATCACTGCATTTCTGTATAACATACTTGGAGTCAAAGTGTCCAACATCTATTACAATTATAAACAGAAGAAAGAAAGTCATTGTATTTATTGGCAGTATTACGCAATCAAATATTTTGAAAGAGTTCCAGTGGTATAAATTTACAATATCTTACAAATAAATATATACGTTTATTCTTTAAATCAATTCTTAGCAATAACATAATAGTATAAATTGCAGAATCAATATAGCCAATTTTAATGTAATGACTGCAATACAAATACAAAATAACAGCGATAAGTTATAACAAATGAGAGAGAGAGAGAGAGAGATAGAGAGAGGCATTTAGACAATGTTTCATTACAGTGTGAAACTTATTAGAATTAAAATGAAGCCATAGTGAATTATTACATTCCAAAAATAATAATTATTGTGTTCTTTCACCCCAAAATAATACTTTCATTAGGTAATATATACTTTTAATTTCAGAAATTTTTACAACAGCTCTGGACTTCACTGCCTCGATGAATTTATTACATGTGTCAATGAATGAGGGTTGATAACACTGCTCTAGTCATTCAATTGTTCGTCATGTGATATTCGCAATGTTCTTAATAACTTCTTATGTAAAGTTCCATCATCAAAAAGATAATCTACGTAAGTTTTAAAAGTCGCGAATCTTTAAACAACAACTTGAAAATGGGTATATCAGTATTTTGTATACTTTCTAGCATTGCTAGATTTACTTTTAAATTTTAAAGTATATGAGCAGATTGAGCGACTTTCCATCCAGAAAATTTGCTGTTGGCAAGGCCTCACTACAAAGATAAATGGTCTTTCCGGAGTCAAATGCAAAAAAAAATTCATAAATACCAGCATTGTAAGTGATACAAACAGGTATTAAGCAACGGGCATAAATATCGTTCTTCTTGACGAGAAAAAAAAGTAGGTAGATGAAAGAGTAAATTGGGTGCAAGGATTGAACATAAACTCACCCAAATTGCTAAGGTTTAAAGAAAAAAACAAAAAACAAAAAACAAAACAAAAAAGAAACAAGAGGGTCACTGCTCAAGAATTGAGAACTGCCCCCCCCCCCCTCCCCCTTTCTTTTACAGGCTTGCTTTCACTTTTCAGATGAGACCATGTCCCGCATACGTGAAGAAAATAGCCAATATGTAAAGAGAATTACAGATAAAGAGTTTTCTAGAATGAGATTTTCACTCCGCAGCATAGTGTGCACTGATATGAAACTTCCTGGCAGATTAAAACTGTGTTCTGGACCAAGACTCAAACTTGGTGATCGTAACCCCAGACCTGTGTTGCCGTTTTGGGAGGTAGATCTCGTATCTGGAAAGAGGAGATGACAGTTAGGGTACTATGGGCGAGCAGCTGCCATCAATTTTTGATGGTGCAGAACCCACAATAGTGGAACTGCTGCCTAGTCCAAAGGCACCTGTTACCAGTCTTACCCCACAATAGTGTATCGAATCCAGACGTAATGTCGAAGCTGATAAAAAGTCATATGAGAGATTCCTGTAATCTAGGTGTGACTGCACCAATGCTGCATACAGCCATATCAAAGTAGAGTGGACCACACCGCGGTCGGTGTCGCTGAGGCATAGAAGAGCATTCAGGTGCGACCTACATGTCTGCTTTAGTTGACAAAGATGGGGAAGCCATGTCAACTAGGCATCAAAGACCGGTCCTAAAAAACACAATGACAGAAATGCATAATGTAGGTCATGGCAGCCAAAAAATGGATGCTATGAGTGAAAGCCCAGGATTGTGCTTGGTGTATTGCTCCCTGCATTCTGCCTCCAGCAATAGCCATCGCGGACGAACAAAAAAGATGGGGACACCATATGTCATGCAGCTGCCGCCAGATCATTGATAGCCACAAAAAGGAGAGCGACACTCAAAACAGAACCTTGTGCAAGCCCATTCTCCTGCAGGGGGGGATGCTACAGGAGGCACCAACATGTACCCAAAAAGTGTGACATGGAAGAAAGTTCTGGATAAAAATCAGGAGTGGGCCATGGAGGCCCCACTCCTTTAAGGTGGCAAGGACGTTATGGCACCATGTGGTATCATAAGATATATACGCAGATCAATGAAAACTGCAACAAGGAACTGATGCTGAGCAAAAGCTGTTCAGATAGCACACTTCAAGTGGACTAAATTATCTTCAGTAGAGTGCCCTTGGCGAAAAGCACCCTGGATCGAAGCCAAAGATCCGGGGATTCAAGGACACAATACAGCCTTCGACTAACCATATGTTCAAGTAACTTGCAGGACACTGAGTAAACAATCTGGACGACAGCTGTCCGTTTGAAGAGGCAATTTATCTGATTTCAAAATTGGAATAACGGCATTTTCTCGCTACTGGGAAGAGAATTCTGCATTGCACCAGGGATGGTTAAAGAAAGGCCAGGTACATTGACAGAAAAATTTGCAACACCAAAAAATAATTAATGTAGAGTAATGAAATACCAGGAATATATTTGTTGAGACAATGTATGTAAAGTGATTAATGTTGCAAGATCAGAGATCAATGTGAGTGTGAGATAAGCCACTGCAAATGTAAATGTAAATGCTGGTACGCTGTTGTACACGTGTCATGTGTCAGTTTGTGGGATGGAGTTCAATGCCTGTTGCACTTGGTTGGCCAATATAAGGACAGTTAATGATGTTTGTGGATGGGTTGAAGCTGTCATCAGATGATGTCCAATATGTGCTCGATTGGAGGTAGAGCTGGTTATCGAGCAAGCCAAAGCAATATGTTGACACACTATAGCATGTTGGCTTACAACAGCAGTATGTGAGCAAGTGTTATCCTGTAGGAAAACACCTCCTGGAATGCTGTTTGTGAATGGCAGCACAACAGGTCAAATAACCAGACGGACGTACAAATTTGCAGTCAGCGTTCGTGGGATTCAGACAGACAGTTTTGTCAGTGGAAAAGCGAAAGCCATTGTCGATGCTCCAGGAGTAAGACAATCAAGACATTGCTGAAGATGCCACTAAGTGAGACAGGTTCATAGAGAACTGCAATAGATGGCAAAATCGTCAAAAAAAAGGGAGCCGGAGATGCCCAGTGGGAGACAGGCCATTATAGGGTTAATGGCGATAGCAAAGAGAATGACACTCAGAATGGAACCCTGAGACACACCATTTTCCTGGATAAAGGTGTCCGACAAGGCAGACCCTCCATGCACCTCGAAAACTCGGTCTTTTAAAAATGTCTGAAGGAAACAGGGTAGGTGGCCACGGAAGCCCCACATGTGAAGAGTATGGAGGGTACTAGCTCTCTAGCAGGTGTCATAGGCCTTCTCCAAATCGAAAAACACAGCAACAGTCTGGGATTTCTGCAGAAAACCATTCTTGACATGGGTGGGCAAAATAATGAGACGGTCAACTGCAGAATGCCGTGTTGAAAGCCACACTGTGCATCCATCAAAAATTGTGAGACTCGAGCCACCATATCATCCGGGCATGAATCATATGTCCCATCACCTTGCGAACACACTGGTAAGAGAGATGGAGTGGTAGCTAGAAGGAAGAGTGTGTGTGTGTGTGTGTGTGTGTGTGTGTGTGTGTGCGTGTGTGTGTGTGTGTGTTTTTGCGTGTGTGTGTGTGTGGGTGTCAGAGAGAGAGAGAGAGAGAGAGAGAGAGAGAGAGAGAGAGAGAGAGAGAGAGAGCTAATTTCGGCAAGAGCTGGATTTCCATCAATAAACTGAGTTGAAGTCTGCTGTTGTGGTCTTCATCCAACTACTGCTTTGGTGCATCTCACCAGCCTATTCCAGCCTTTGTAAGCCTCTTCATCTCTGCATAGTATTTCAACCTAAATCCACTTAGAATGGTGAACCACCATTCAGAGAATAACTTTTTAACAACACAGTTTGACTTCTGTAAAGGCTTCTATACTGAGAATCCAACATAATATCTCACAAATTCATTTCCAGTAGAATTAAATAGTGGAAATTATCCCCTCTGTCGTCTTGCCAAAGCCTTTGACTGTTTAGATTAAAAAATTCTGTGAGGGGGAGCTAAAATAGTATGGCATTAAAAGTCTTCCCCTTGCATGGATTGAGTTGTACTTTAACTACAGAAAATGGAAGGTCACATTAACAAATGATAAGACAGGAATAAGATTAAACTCAAAAAGGGAGAACATAAAATATGGTGTGGCACACAGTGTTTGCTGCCAAGTCCACAAAAATGATTTACTTGGGGCACTGGAGGGCTTTGGAAAAACTCTAATGTTTTGCAGTGTCACAAACTTATTGATGCAAGATCTAAACTCATCCATACCAGAAACATCCAGGAGAATAACAGAACAGGCTTGTACTGATCCACAGGTACCAGCTTAATGCCTAAAAACTTGTATTGTGCAGTTCTAAAGAAATAAAAGTGACTTACAGATACGAATATCAAAAGCAGGGATAAATGGGCAGTTAGGCTCCCGTGTTCTAAGTTCCTGGGTATGCAGATACCACTCACGTGTGAGACCAGCATGTGAGTCAGCTAACCGAGAAGCTCAGTTCCGCCCATTTTGTGCTTAGAAATCTCTTACTGTATCAAACTGGACAAAGGATTGCTAACACACTTTCACTCAGTTTACTCATATGGCATAATCTTCTGAGGTACTTCAGCTAAGCGGAAAAAAATATTTATTCTACATGTTGAAAAAGCTTCTTCAGGGACCCATGGATTCTCACACTTACATGCTTATAGAAGTTATATTCCCTAATGGTATTTGTGATTAATAACAAGAGTTAGTTTAAGATGAACTCAGCAATTCAGAACTGCAATACTAGAAGCAAAAATAATTTCCATATATAAAAACCTAAAATCAGGGTTGCCACAAGTTTCTCCAAGTGAAATTCCCTGATATTTCTCTGATTCCACAGACACGTTTTAGAATTTTTCCCCGACAAATTTTGAGGTCTCAAGGGGAGGTAAAGACATAAGTCGACAAAAGAATGTAAGGGCTTTGTATTTCTCCCCCATTTTGTTTTAGGGCGCAAAAACACCTAGGGTCATATGTGTCCATGCCAAAACTGTGAAACACAAAGATGAAGAGAGGAGTTAAAAATGATTACATGTCAACGTTTAATGACAGAAGAGAGGACAGCTACAAACAGGGACGTGGAGAAAGGTCTATGAAGTACGCAATAGGGAAATGGAGGCCCAGAACTAAAAACTAAATGGCCTTCACCATATTGCTACAACTGATAAAAAGTAAAACACGGTCGACAGCCCACGCATTGTTCACTAAAACGGCCAATAACTCAGATGGCAAACCCAAACGGGAATGTAAACGGTAAAAAGAAAAGGGCATCCCCTCAGGAAACGGCAGACAGTTAAAAGTTGGGTGCAATGTGCACAAAGTAGTAGGGGAGCACCACTTAACAAATGGTGATGACTAAAAAGGCAGTGCCCAATATGCAACCTAGTTAAAATGACCTCCTCACCACAGGAGGACTGAGAGGTGGTTGTCCAAGCCACTGGGAGAGGCTTAATAACCCAGAGCTTATTCCTATGAATGGAGGACCAGTGGCGATGCCAAAGTGACATCACCTCCTGACAGAAAGCAACAAGAGATCATCAGAGGGAATGCAAGAATTATTGGGCTGAAGTACGAGGAATGCAGCTTTGGCAGCAGTATCAGCAACCTCTTGGACCGATATGACCTGGAACCCACATAAACATCACAGTGGCTCCATAAAAAGTGAGCAAGTGGAAGCTTTCCTGGAACCGGTGCACTAAGGGATGGACAGTCTACAGTGCACAGAG
Source organism: Schistocerca piceifrons (assembly GCF_021461385.2). Lineage (NCBI taxonomy): Eukaryota > Metazoa > Arthropoda > Insecta > Orthoptera > Acrididae > Schistocerca > Schistocerca piceifrons. Next base: position 12,043,742 of record NC_060140.1, read on the forward strand.
GCTTTGAAGGGTGCCAAGAGAGTCTGAGCAGTGACACAGTTGAAAAGAGTATGTCACCAGATGTACTCCATGATCTGATACAGGGTGAAGAGCTCTGCTGTAAATACTGACCAATGTGCTGGAAGTCAGTACCAAAAAATGTTGGTTGACGTTGAAGGCACACCCGACACCATGGTCAGTCCAAGAGCCACCAGTGTACACAAAGATACTATTGCAAAATTCCATGCATAGGTCATGAAACTGAAGGCAATAGACTGAGCCTGGTGCAGTGCCTTTAGAAAGTGAATGAAGGTCAAGGTGAAGATGGGCTGCCGCACAAAGCCAAGATTGTGAAGGGTTCACACCCATCGAAAAAGCTGCAGGGAGCATGAAGTGGGAGGACCAAGATAGTTTTGTATAAAGCAGGAGCCTCAGGAATTTTGTAGTGTCAATGAATGGAAGAGCAACAGGCCCAAGATGTAAAAATGGTGGGAGAAACCAGCTGTGCTGCCAGAAATTCATACAAATGTTTTTGTCAGTAGAAAAACGAAAGCCACTGTTGATGCTCCGTGAGTAAAGACGACCGAGACATTACTGAAGACACCACTCAATGAGACAGGTTCATGGAGAGCAGCAGTAGATAGCAAAATTGTCAACAAAAAGAGAGCTGGAGATGCCCGGCAGGAGACAGGCCATAGTAGGGATAATGGCGACAGCAAAGACGACGACACTCAGGACAGAACCCTGAGGTACACCATTTTCCTGGATAAAAGTGTCCGAGGAGGCAGACCCCATACGTACTTCGAAAACTTGTCTTTTAAAAATTCCTCAAGGAGATGGGGCAGTTGGCCCCATGTGTAGAGATTACAAATGATACTAGTCCTCCAACAAATGTTGTAGGCTTTCTCCAAATTGAAAAACACAGCCAGTCTGGGATTTCCACAGAAAACCATTCATGACATGGGTAAACAAAGTGGGTGATAGCCAGAAGGAAGTTGTTTGTCCTTACCGGGCTTAGGTGTGGGTATGACAGTGGCTTCACGACAGTGGCAGGAAAACATGCCCTCTGCCCAGGTCCGGTTGTACGTATTAAGCAAAAAGTGCTTGCCCACAAGAGAAATGTGCTGCAACATTTGAAAGTTAACAGTGTCTGGTCCAGGGCAGAGGATTGAGATGAAGTGAGAGCGTGACCTAGCTTCCTCATAGTGAAGGCAGCACAGTAACACTCACGATCCTAAGAAATCCAGCTCTTGCCGAAATTAGCTCTCTCTCTCTCTCTCTCTCTCTCTCTCTCTCTCTCTCTCTCTCTGACACCCACACACACACACACACACAAAAACACACACACACACACACACACACTCTTCCTTCTAGCTACCACTCCATCTCTCTTACCAGTGTGTTCGTAAGGTGATGGGACATATGATTCATGCCCAGTTGATATGGTGGCTCGAGTCTCACAATTTTTGATGGATGCACAGTGTGGCTTTCAACACGGCATTCTGCAGTTGACCGTCTCATTATTTTGCCCACCCATGTCAAGAATGGTTTTCTGCAGAAATCCCAGACTGTCGCCATGTTTTTCTATTTGGAGAAGGCCTATGACACCTGATAGAGAGCTAGTACCCTCCATACTCTTCACATGTGGGGCTTCCGTGGCCACCTACCCTGTTTCCTTCAGACATTTTTAAAAGACCGAGTTTTCGAGGTGCATGGAGGGTCTGCCTTGTCGGACACCTTTATCCGGGAAAATGGTGTGTCTCAGGGTTCCATTCTGAGTGTCATTCTCTTTGCTATCGCCATTAACCCTATAATGGCCTGTCTCCCACTGGACATCTCCGGCTCCCTTTTTTTGACGATTTTGCCTTCTATTGCAGTTCTCTATGAACCTGTCTCACTTAGTGGCATCTTCAGCAATGTCTTGATTGTCTTTACTCCTGGAGCATCGACAATGGCTTTCGCTTTTCCACTGACAAAACTGTCTGTCTGAATCCCACGAACGCTGACTGCAAATTTGTATGTCCGTCTGGTTATTTGACCTGTTGTGCTGCCATTCACAAACAGCATTCCAGGAGGTGTTTTCCTACAGGATAACACTTGCTCACATACTGCTGTTGTAAGCCAACATGCTATAGTGTGTCAACATATTGCCTTGGCTTGCTCGATAACCAGCTCTACCTCCAATCGAGCACATATTGGACATCATCTGATGACAGCTTCAACCCATCCACAAACATCATTAACTGTCCCTATATTGGCCAACTAAGTGCAACAGGCATGGAACTCCATCCCACAAACTGACACATGACACGTGTACAACAGCGTACCAGCATTTACATTTACATTTGCAGTGGCTTATCTCACACTCACATTGATCTCTGATCTTGCAACATTAATCACTTTACATACATTGTCTCAACAAATATATTCCTGGTATTTCATTACTCTACATTAATTATTTTTTGGTGTTGCAAATTTTTCTGTCAATGTACCTGGCCTTTCTTTAACCATCCCTGGTGCAATGCAGAATTCTCTTCCCAGTAGCGAGAAAATGCCGTTATTCCAATTTTGAAATCAGATAAATTGCCTCTTCAAACGGACAGCTGTCGTCCAGATTGTTTACTCAGTGTCCTGCAAGTTACTTGAACATATGGTTAGTTGAAGGCTGTATTGTGTCCTTGAATCCCCGGATCTTTGGCTTCGATCCAGGGTGCTTTTCGCCAAGGGCGCTCTACTGAAGATAATTTAGTCCACTTGAAGTGTGCTATCTGAACAGCTTTTGCTCAGCATCAGTTCCTTGTTGCAGTTTTCATTGATCTGCGTATATATCTTATGATACCACATGGTGCCATAACGTCCTTGCCACCTTAAAGGAGTGGGGCCTCCATGGCCCACTCCTGATTTTTATCCAGAACTTTCTTCCATGTCACACTTTTTGGGTACAGGTTGGTGCCTCCTGTAGCATCCTCCCCTGCAGGAGAAGGGGCTTGCACAAGGTTCTGTTTTGAGTGTCACTCTCCTTTTTGTGGCTATCAGTGATCTGGCGGCAGCTGCATGACATATGGTGTCCCCATCTTTTTTGTTCGTCCGCGACGGCTATTGCTGGAGGCAGAATGCAGGGAGCAATACACCAAGCACAATCCTGGGCTTTCACTCATAGTATCCATTTTTTGGCTGCCATGACCTACATTATGCATTTCTGTCATTGTGTTTTTTAGGACCGGTCTTTGATGCCTAGTTGACATGGTTTCCCCATCTTTGTCAACTAAAGCAGACATGTAGGTCGCACCTGAATGCTCTTCTATGCCTCAGCGACACCGACCGCGGTGTGGTCCACTCTACTTTGATATGGCTGTATGCAGTCACACCTAGATTACAGGAATCTCTCATATGACTTTTTATCAGCTTCGACATTACGTCTGGATTCGATACACTATTGTGGGGTAAGACTGGTAACAGGTGCCTTTGGACTAGGCAGCAGTTCCACTATTGTGGGTTCTGCACCATCAAAAATTGATGGCAGCTGCTCGCCCATTGTACCCTAACTGTCATCTCCTCTTTCCAGATACGAGATCTACCTCCCAAAACGGCAACACAGGTCTGGGGTTATGATCACCAAGTTTGAGTCTTGGTCCAGCACACAGTTTTAATCTGCCAGGAAGTTTCATATCAGTGCACACTACGCTGCAGAGTGAAAATCTCATTCTAGAAAACTTTTTATCTGTAATTCTCTTTACATATTGGCTATTTTCTTCACATATGGGGGACATGATCTCAACTGAAAAGTGAACACCCAATTTACTCTTTCATCTACCTAGTTTTCTTCTCGTCAAGCAGAACGATATTTATGCCCGTTGCTTAATACCTGTTTGTATCACTTACAATGCTGGTATTTATGTATTTTTTAGCATTTGACTCCGGAAAGACCATTTTTCTTCGTAGTGAGGTCTTGCCAACAGCAAATTTTCTGGATGGAAAGTCGCTCAATCTGCTCATATACTTTAAAATTTAAAAGTAAATCTAGCAATGCTAGAAAGTATACAAAATACTGATATACCCATTTTCAAGTTGTTGTTTAAAGATTCGCGACTTTTAAAACTTACGTAGATTATCTTTTTGATGATGGAACTTTACATAAGAAGTTATTAAGAACATTGCGAATATCACATGACGAACAATTGAATGACTAGAGCAGTGTTATCAACCCTCATTCATTGACACATGTAATAAATTCATCGAGGCAGTGAAGTCCAGAGCTGTTGTAAAAATTTCTGAAATTAAAAGTATATATTACCTAATGAAAGATTTATTTTGGGGTGAAAGAACACAATAATTATTATTTTTGGAATGTAATAATTCACTATGGCTTCATTTTAATTCTAATAAGTTTCACACTGTAATGAAACATTGTCTAAATGCCTCTCTCTCTCTCTCTCTCTCTCTCTCTCTCTCTCTCTCTCTCTCTCTCATTTGTTATAACTTACCGCTGTTATTTTGTATTTGTATTGCAGTCATTACATTAAAATTGGCTATATTGATTCTGCAATTTATACTATTATGTTATTGCTAAGAACTGATTTAAAGAATAAACATATATATTTATTTGTAAGATATTGTAAATTTATACCACTGGAACTCTTTCAAAATATTTGATTGCGTAATACTGCCAATAAATACAATGACTTTCTTTCTTCTGTTTATAATTGTAATAGATGTTGGACACTTTGACTCCAAGTATGTTATACAGAAACGCAGTGATTTTTTACAAAAGGCAAAACTATGTGTTCGAAGAATTGTGGAGAGGAGGGTACGTGATGTATTTTAAGTAGGTTATAAAGAGTAACTATAACAACATAAACAAAAAATTATTGATAAAATTATTTAATTGAATAGATAAAAAAATCTACTCACCAAGCGGCAGCAGAACATACACATAAAAGACTGTTGTGATTGGCAAGCTTTCGGAGCCTGTGGCTCCTCCAGACAGAAGCGTTGAAGGGGAAGGAAGAAGGGTAAAGGAAAAGGCCTGGAGAGTTCCAGGAAAAGGTGTAGATTTTGGGAAAGTCACCCAGAACTGCGGATCAGGCGAAAAATAGAAACGACACATGTCATATACCAGCTATTATGTAAACACTGTTCAGCTTTCTACATCTGCATGACTACCACCAAATTATCAGTTAGGATAAATGGGCACAGGCATAGTGTATATACTGGAAACTTGCAATATCCTGTTGCAGAGCATGCTCTACAACATGGCATACGTGACCTCGGCACTTGTCTCACCACACATGAAACCTGGATTCTTCCGCCAGACACCAGTTTCTCAGAACTCCGCAGGTGGGAACTAGCACTACAACGTGTCCATGGTTCTCACCACCCACCTTGCCTTAATTTACGTTAATTTCTCCTGTCTCAGCTTTTCTTCACTGTAATTACTCTTTGCTTCACTCCGTTTTAGCTTTCTACATCTTTCATTGTCTTTTCCATCTATTTTCACTGCCCCCTCCCACAGCTGTTGCATACAATACACTTAGCTTCTCACTCTTATTAACTCATGTACAGTTTTAGTAGTAATCTCTGTCTTGCATATTACCCTGTCTTCCACCTTTAAGCTCTCAGGTTTCCGAATCTTGCCGGATGCAGTCCCCAACAATTAGTCTTTCCTTCTCATCCTGTACGGTAAGTCACCCATGACCCACGGTTGTGGGTAACTTTCTCAAAATCTACCCCTTTTCTTAGACCTCTCCAGTCCTTTTCCTTCACCCTTCTTGCTTCCCCTGCAACCCTTCAACCTGAAGAAGGAGTCACTGGCTCCAAACGCTTGCCTATCACAACAGTCTTTTATGTGTGTGTTCTGCCACTGCTTGGTGAGTAGATTTTTTATCTATCCAATTAAATAATTTTATAAAGAGTATCTGTGTGTGATGTTTTTATTGGTATACAACTTGTTATAAACAAAACTTATTTTTACCATTTAATATGTTTCCAGATATTTACCAGTGGTAAAGATGAAATTGGGTTGATTGTACTTGGTTCTGACAAGACACAGAATCCACTTGATTACCCAAATGTGAGTGTGGAATTTCCTCTTGCACTGCCTACATGGCAGATGATATCCTTTGTGGAGAAATCTTTACATGAAAGTGAAATAAAAACAGATTGGATAGATGGTGTTGTTGTTGGCATGCAAGTCTTGAAAGATGAGCTAGAGTAAGAATTTAAAGCTGTCTGTTTCTTGACATTCCTGGAACATGTTCCAGAATGTGTGTTACACAAATCACAGTGACATAGTTGTGACTTTATAAACTTGAATCAATATGTTTTTGTAATGAAAAAGAAACAGAAGGCACAATACCTGCAGAAATAGGAAATTTTTTTGTGTGATTTTGCAGTATGAATGTTTTTTACAGTTTTTCAGCTCAATAATTAAGGAGGTATTGACACAAGGCTTTGCCAAAAATCCATCTGTCACCTACAATTCCAGCCCTGTCACTGGCATTCCCTACCCCACAATATGACTGGGCCACCATGAAAGCAGCCACATCATTGTCAAATTCACTGAAACTACTGCATAGCAATTTACTTGAGTATGGCTGCTGTTGTGGTCTTCAGTTTGGTTTAAGCACTGCGTCAATACCTTCTCTTCATAGCACTTGGAGGTCGCGATCTGCGACTGTTTTTACAAATGGCAAGAGAACTTTTCCTCTAGTTGCTTGTTTTTCAGTGAAAGATGCAAATATTTTAGAATGTAGTGCCTTATGTATATCTGTTAGAATAGCCACAAGGTCTGAAAGTTATTTTCAAATGATTGAGCTCTTCTACAGAGTATTGAAATTCACAGATTCTTCCAACCTGGTCCACCAATGTGTTACATACTCCTCTTCCTCCATGGATTGTTTCCAGCATTTGGAGATGAAACATTAGGCAGCAAAACGTGCCTTATAACCAAAATCTAATGAACATATAATTAAATTAACCAAAGATGTAATGTTGCACTCTCAGGTAAGACTGATCTTGAATGCAAAGCCAAAGTGGAAATTAAATGTACGCTGCAACATTCATCTCACTTTAAGTTATTGAAATTATTCACAGTGCCATAGGTAGAACTGAGTTTATATGTTTTATAGAGTCAGATACACACTGTGGCACAGGGTGCTGTCCATTATTCTCCTGACTATGATATGCAGGAATGGTAGTCTTCCTTCTTCTTTGGTCTCCATAGTGAATTTGATTTTGTGGCGTGTGGAGTTCAGATGTACAAAGAAGTCAAGAAGTTTGTCTCTTCCATGAGGCCAGATGATAAGTGTGTTATCCACATAACAGAAGAAGAAGAAGAAGAAGAAGAAGAAGAAGATGGATTTCCATTTAGATGACATCAGGGCCTCTTCCTCGAAGTGCACCGTAAACATATTCACAATCTCTGGTCAGAGTGGGCTGCCTATTGTGACTCCATCTGTTTGCGGGAGGGGGATGTGCCACGAGTCAGTGAAGTGGGAAAGTTGACCAAGTAATATGCGTGACGTGTCATACCTCGACCGATATTGAGAACAGAATAAAAAATTCAGAGGCATTACTTTTCAGCACTCTCATGCATATTCTGTATGCAAGAAAAGCTTATGGAGCAGGTTTCTCATTCAGAAATTCTATTTCAGTGTTGGTTGTTTACACGAAGACCGTGTTAAGCATAATGGAAGAAGGAGAAATGTTTATAAGCATTCCAGATTTGGCAGTGGCAGGCTCATGGTCTGCTGAGACTCTGGTTTATTGTTTCACTATATTGCTGCTTGCATTGCTCAGAATCTCATTTTGTGCGAACATAGAATTGGTAGGTTCAGGAGGACCATGCTAAATGCCTTGCAGGGCCTCAGTAGTGCCACCCAACTAGCACCTGAGAGGGCAGACAAGTGTTCACTCATGCGTACGTGATCCTGCAGTGAAGTTGTGTACACTTAGTCAGGAAGAGGGCTTGTATACAGTGAGACAAGTATCCACACAGACAATGTGATGGCATCTGGAGCAGCACAGACTGTCAAGCCCTTAATGCAGCTCTAGAGAGAGGTAAACTGACAGCGGTGCAACTGACAACAATGCCAGACACAGGAATGGCACTGTGTCATCGTATCAGATGAGTCTCGGTTCTGCAACATCGTCACAATTGATGTACTCGTGTGTGGAGGCTCTGATGCCAACAGACCTGGCCAGATTGTACCTGTCATTCTCATGCGGGTCCAGCATGTGATGTTATGGTATGGGGTGCAACTGGATACATGTCACAACCTCTGGTTCACATAGCCAGTAATTTGGACAGCAGCCATTGCATTTGTGTTTTGTTAAGGCCTATCGCTGTGCCCTATTCTCAAGGGCTCCGTGATGTTATCTTTTAACAAGATAATGCAAGACTACACATCACCTGAGCTGTACTGAGCTACCTCGATACAGAGAGTGTTCCACTGTTGCCGTATCCAGCATTTTCTTCAAATCTGTCACCTGTGTAGAACGTCTGTTCACTGGATGCCAAGAGATGGCTATGCCACCAGTCGCCAACCACCAGTCGCCAGCCACTACAGTTGATGAACTCTGACATATGACATACAGTTGAGTAGCATGAAATGATGTACCCATGGCTGTAATCCAACCTCGATTTGATATCCAGTGTGATGAGAGCTGTTCTGCTGTTCCAGTTTCAATACTGAAATTCATATATTATTTTTATGCTATCCTAACCAGATTGGACTGTGGTGTCATACAGCATAAAATATCTTACAACATGTTGAATCAGTGATGAGAAGTGTAGAACAGCCAGCAGGGGAAAGATGTTGGCAATGAGACAGCTTTTATGTAGAACAGCAGTACAGTGTTTCACAGTGCATAATGCTTCCGCAGATTGAGAACAAAATGTGTGGTTTGCTTTCATCCATTTTCACAAACATAGCCTTGAAAAATAATGTTGACATTACTGTGCATTCACTCTGAGGCATATTGCACTCTGAGAATGTTCATCGAATTCAGTTACTTTGTATTATATTTCAGTAACAGTGACATAATAGCAAATTGGACTGTATGAGTTTTTATGGATTTTTTTTCCAGAAACACCCTACCATTTCTTCAGATTTCTTTAATTTGGGTATAAATCCTTTCCAGCATATATGCTGTACACAAAATGTTGAACATAAAATGTAGCTATCTGCTGATTTAACATCTTGCTGAGTATACCAGTACAATGTTTTGTTGTAACAAGTAGTTCAATGTATTTTACACACTTATAAAATTATTTATACAGTTATAGTAATTTATACCATTATATTAATGTTGTACCTTAATGTTCTGGAAGACGATATTATAAGGTGCCTCATACTTTTCCTGGATGATAGAGTTGTCTATAATGAATTATTGCCTGAAAAAAATCTGCACAAATTTGAGTCAGATCATAACATTTCAAATTGGTCCAAAGATAGGCAACTGAGTTTAAGTTTTCAGAAATGTAAATTGGAGCACATCACAAAACAAATAAAAGACAGTATTGTATGACTACATTATCAAATAATCACAGTTTTAATTGGTCAACTCATACAAATATCTGGATGAAATGAAATGGTGACATAGACTCACTTGTAGGCAAAGCAGAATGCAGACTTCAATTCATTGGTAAGATACTGGAAAATGTAATCAGTCTATAGAGGACATTGCTTACAAAATACTTGTGTGGCCCATTCCAGAATATTGCTTAAGTATGACCCATAACAAATAAGGCTAATGGCAGACATTGAATGTATACAAAATAGTGTAGCATGATTGATCATAGATTTATTTGATGCATGGGAGAGCATCAAGAAGCTACTACAAATTGGAAATGCCAGACAAGTGAAGATAGACGCCAAATATATGACAAAACCCAACTTATGAAATTTCAGGAACCTGTATTAAGTGAGGTATTTAGGGATTATACAATAACCGCATATGTATCACTCCTATAGGGACCATGAAGGCAAGATTAATTACAGCATGCACAGAACCATTTAAAGAATCATTCTTCCCACACTCCACATGAGCATTGAATGGGGAAAAACCATAATGTGTGGTACAACAATGTACTTTGTCGTACAACCCACAGTGGTTTATACAGTGTGCATGGAGACATGGAATCAGTTGACAGTAGCTGGGTAATGGTTCATATTGATTCCCATTTCCCTGTTGCAGTAGGTGATCTCATGCCTCTAATTATTTTTTCATTGCTATCTTAACTTGCATTCTTCAATTCAGTTTATTAACCCTTCTTATCTCTTTGTATTAGGGCAAATGTACAGTTAACTTTTAAGGAATTTGTATTTTCACTTTATCAACTGGAGGTTTGTTTCATATGCAGCAGCAATGTTACAAATTATTTGTTTCAGTTTCTTTAGAATAATTTGCTGTTTCACAGGTGCCTTGAAGAAAATAAAAGATCTCGAAAGTGTCTTAATGACAACCGATGGCCTCATGTTGACAAGACAGCTGGTTGCCTTGCAGAGGGCAGGGCTTGGCGGTCTGAACATCAGCTTAGACACCCTGCAGTCCCAACGCTACAACCAGATCACGAGGAGGAAAGGCTGGGAGCGTGTCATGGCTGGCATAGATCTAGCCTTGCAACTTGAATACGACCCTGTGAAGGTATTACTAGTGCAGCTGTCATCGCATGCAGACTTTCATAAGCAAAAGATATAAATCTGTTGTTAAGAATATCAATGCAAGAATCACCATTTTAAAGCAGTACGCCCTCACCCTCGCCCCCATCACCGCTCCCACCCTCACCCCTGTCTCCACACTGCAGCTGTAAGTGAAGGAAGGTATATTAAGACAGAAGAAGTAAATTTTAGCTGACGATGCTAACAGTTTCATAGTTTATACAACATAAAAAAGTATGCCTTGCAAGTTTACCAGTTAAATATCTTATATTTTCCTCCCAAGAGAGTCTTATGAGACTCAAGATCTTTACAGTTTCTCTTTTTTTCTTTTGTGTCTTTAGTTTAAAATAAGTTTCCTCTATTGTGGTGTTGTTTTGAAAAAATACTCGATTGTTTGGAAAAATTATTCTTAATTCTGTAGTCACACTTTTGTTGTGTCTAAGTACTACTGGTTTCAGTAGCAAGTACCAGCATCAGTTCATCTTATTATCAAACATTTCTTTGCAGAATAAAAGCTGACCACTGTGGCCAAGCGGTTCTAGGCACTTCAGTCCGGAACCGTGCTGCTGCTACGGTCGCGGGTTCGAATCCTGTCTCAGGCAGGGATGTCCTTAGGTTAGTTAGGTTTAAGTAGTTCTAAGTCTGGGGGACTGATGACCTCAGACGATAAGTCCCATACTGCTTAGAGCCATTTGAACCATTTTGCAAAATAAAAAGCTTCTGTACAACTGCAAACTAGACATACCATTTTCAGGGTGCAGTCCACATCTATTGAAAGCACAACAGTGACCTTTACTTTTAGTAGATAAGACACCTACAGGGGTAAGTGACTTGATGACTGCACACAAGAAGTTGTCATTTATTCCATATGTAGCTACCATGCAGACTCATATTTTGTATTAGTTTGTCCTTACTCTTCCAAAAGGTTAAACCTTGTCTCTGCAGCCACAGCTTTCTCTCTTCAGCAGTTGTCTTCATCTCCATGTGTGAAGAAAATCCCATTCATTGATCATATTGTTTAAGTAGGATGTTCTCAGTCATCCCCTTGTTTTCTTACCTACGATCTTGCCTTCAGAAATGTTTTTTAAAAGATTATCGTCTCCAGTTAAGTGTCCAGTGTAGTTTGCTTTGCCCTGGCCTATAACTTTCAGTGGTTCTTTCTTGTCTCCTATTTCCTTTAACTTTTCTGTCAATGCAGCTAGTTCTTGTACTTCTCCTCCAGAACCACATTTCAGCAGGTTTGAGGCGAGCTTTCTTTGGCTTTTCTAATGTACAGATTTTGCATCTGTGTGTCAGAACACTCCACACAAAGGTCTTTACAAATATTTTCTTAATGTGGAAGCTGATATGTTTATTCAGTTGCAGCTTCTTCTTATTTTGGAAGGAACTCTTCACCTGTGCTTTTCTTTTCTTGAATGCCTTGAAATATTGATTGTTTTCTTGCAAAATGCTACTGAGATAGTGAATTTCAGTTCCTTTCTTGAGCTGCTCATTGCCTGTTCTTGTGTCAGTCCTACCTCCACCTCCTTTCTTGTCTGTAGCCATAACTTTTGTCTTCTTTGTATTCATTTTTAGCTTTAGTTTTACCACTTCTTGATTTAAGGCCTGAAACATTTTATTTAGTTCCTACTCTGATTTACTATTGTGATGTCGTCAATCTGCAGTGTATATGCATGCAATTAAGTTTCCATATCGACATCATACTCCAAAAACCACTTAACTGTGTGTGGCAGGGGGTACGTCTCATGCCACCAACTGATCCCCTCTGCCTTGTTCCACTTGTGAACAGTGCTTGGGAAGAATGACTGTCAGTACGCTTCTGTATTAACTCTTAACTTCTCAAATTTTCTTCTCGTGATCATTTCGTGAATTGTATATGAGAGAAACTATTATGTTGTCAGACTCTTCTCGGAAACTACTCTCTCGAAATTTGGGTAGTAAATCTTTCCGTGATGCACAACTGCTCTCTTATGGCATCTACCACTAGAGTTGCTGAGCATATCTGTAATGATGTCACAGCGAATAAATGATCCTGTGACAAAACACTCCGCACTTCATTGGATCTTCTTTCTCTCTTCTGTCAGTCCTACTGGGTAAGGACACAGAGGTAATTTACATTCACTTAAGATTCTTCCTGTGAATCTTAGTCTGGCATCTGCTTTTCTATTGCTGTTTTATGTGGTCATTCCTCTTTAAGGTTGCTCTGGATAGTTACTTCTAGATATTTTATGGTAGATTCTGTTTCCAGCAATTTGTCATTAATAGTGTAGTTGTACAGTATTGGATTTCTTCTCCTGTGTGTGTGTGTGTGTGTGATATGTTACATTTATTTATGTGCAGGGTCAACTGCCAGAGCCTGCATCATTCACCAATCCTCTGCAGGTCATTGTGCAAATTGATACTGTCTTCTGTTGTTGCTACTTTCTGATGGACAAGTGTTGTACCTGTGAACAATATTAAGGAGCCTCTGACACTTTCTACTGGATCATTTATATACATTGTAAATGTAATGGTCCTATCGCATTTCCTTGGAGTATTCCAGAAATTACCTTTTGATTCTTGTCATCTTTTCTTTGTTGTTGTTATTACTTCCTTGATGAACATATTAAGGAGGTAAGGTGATAGAAGGCACCCGTCTCTCACTGCCCTTCTGGTTTTCCTTCTTTCATATCCGGTTCAGTACTCTGACTTTTGTATATACTCAAAATTAATCATCTGGCCTTCCACTTTGGACATTACTTTAAGGAATGATGATATAATGGTAATCTGTTTATTAAACAATATTTTAACGATACACTATGCTTTCTGATCATATAGTGGCTTGATGATGGAATTTGATACTGAAATTAGTAATCATTAGACAAAATAAAAGTGAAGCTATAATAAAAGAAATTAATATTTTGGATCATGTCAGTTGTTGTTCCAAACAACAGCACGTCAGGAATAGGTTCAAATGGCTCTGAGCACTATGCGACTTAACTTCTGAGGTCATCAGTCACCTAGAACTTAGAACTAATTAAACCTAACTAACCTAAGGACATCACACACATCCATGCCTGAGGCAGGATTCGAACCTGTGAACGTAGCGGTCATTCGGTTCCAGACTGTAGCGCCTAGAACCGCACGGCCACTCCGGCTGTCCAGGAATAGGTACTAAATTATTTGTCTGCTGATGACCTCACAGCTTAGAACACTAAAACACAAATGTTAATTGTTTGTTATGTGCCCTGGTAGAGTTTACAACTGTTTACAGTTCACGATTGGCTGTTGGAGATTGGGCGTTAATCACATAGTGTATTTAGTGCACAGTGCAGAAAAAGGCAGAGTCCAGAAAAGTAAACAAGTGTAAAGGCAAAAGTTTCATGACAGGATGTTGTGTCACCGTACTTGGAAGACAATTATAGCCAAAGACAGAAATTTAAAAGAAACTGGCTCATTTGAGCTGCGGAGACCTAGTCGAGGATTCTCAGTAGATAATTGTTAGCACAGTAGAATTTACAAAGAGACAATGTCAGTTCGTGTGAGGGAATACTGATTGGTAAGTACCTATCACCTTTCTCATAAAACTCACAATTTGAAGAATACACATCAAGGAAAAGGTTGAAGTCCAAGAGTGTCAAATATAGACAATAATATGGATCATCCAACAGTTTTGCAAAATCCCCAGTTGTACTTACTTTACTTACTTACTTACTTACTTACTAACTTACTCAGATTTGCTGTGTACCATACAAGGAACTGGTTTCCACTAGTTCACTCGATCACCTGCCGCGTTCTCACCTTCCTCCAAGATTCATTGCAAAAGTTCCAAGTGTTAAAAGGTCTTCCTGTACATCTGTATCTGTCCATTGATTTCCACAACAGTGTTGATTTTGGGATTCTTCCCCCTTACATGTGTAGAACATAACCTGCAATCTTCAGTCTTCTTTCAACAATAATTTTGTGCAGGCTGTCTAGACGTCGTATTCTCAGCACTTCATCGTTTGTAACTTGGTTGGGTTAACATCTTCAGAATTCATCTCTAGCATTGTTGGTGAAAAATATGGAGACTGTGTGCTGATTTTACTGACATTTCCCAAGTCTCACACATATAAACGATAAAGGAGTACAGTCAAAGATTTGTTGACATATTACAGACCTAATTGCCATATGGACTGATTTTCCAGTTCTGCTGGTGATTTCTGCATCTGTGACCTCATTATTACATATAAAGCTACCAAGATATGGAAATCTGTCAACATCTTGTAGTATCTTCTATTGCACTGTAATCGGGGAAGAGACGAGTAATTTCCACTTACTTTGCACATTCTGTTTGCCTTATCTCTATTAATTTTCAGCCCTACACAATAGGGCATTTAATGAGATAGCAGATAAAAATTAACTTGATGCCTTCCAAGGAGACGGTCTCTACTAAGTCTCTACTCCTTCAAGTCTGACTATGTAAGTGTAAACCAGACATGGTTTAAATTCAGAGAAATAGTATCGACATCAATTAAGAGATATATACCAAATAAATTGGAAGGATACCAAATAAATTAAAAGGGTGGTGCACAAAATATGTCAAAACTCAGCTGCAGAAGCAATGAAAAAAAGCATGTCAAAGTTTAAAAGAATGCAAAATCTCCAAGATTAGCGATGTTTTACTGAAGCTCGAAACTTAGGGTGGGTTTCAGTGCAAGATGTGTATAATAGTTCCCATAGTGAAACTTCGTTTTGAAATCTGGAAGAAAATCCAAAGAGGTTCTGGTTGCATGTGTAGTACACCAATGGCAAGACACAACCAATACCTTCACTGCGCAATAGCTGTGGTAATGTTACTGATGACAGTGCTACTAAAGCAGGGTTACTAAACACGGATTTCTGAAATTTCTTCACCAAAGACAACAAAGTAAATATTGCAGTATTCAAATCAAGAACAACTGCAACTGTGAGTAACTTAGTAGTAGCTCTCCTCAGTGTCATAAAGCAGTTATGTTTCTTTCAGAGAATGCTGATACAATAGCTCCATTAGAAATCATATATAGCCACTCATTTGATAAAGATCCATACCTAGAGACTGAAAAGTTGCTCAGGTCACACCAATGCTCAAGAAAGAAAAGAGGAGTAATCTACTAAATAACAGACTCATATCACTAATGTTGATTTGCATTAGGATTTTGGAACATATATTGTGTTTGAATATTATGAATTATCTCAAAGATAATGATTCATTGATAAATAGCCAAGATAGATTCAGAAATATCGACCTTTTAAAACACAGCTAGCTCTTTAGTCACACAAAGTAATAAGTGCTGTCGACTGAGGATCTCAAATTGATTCCATATTTGTAGATTTCCAGAAGACTTTTTGAAACAGTTCCTCACAAGCATTTTCTAATCATATTGTGTGCCTAGGGAGTATTGTCTCAGTTGTGCAACTGGATGTGTGGTTTCCTGTCAGAAAAATTGATGGAAAATCGTCAAGTAAAACAGAAGTGATATCTGACATTCCTCAAGGAAGTGTTACAGACCACCTGCTGTTGCCGATCTACATTAACAATTTAAGAGAGAATCTGAGCAGTCCTCTTAGATGATGCTATCATTTACAGTCTTGCAAATCATTTACTGTCTTGTAAAGTGATCAGATGATCAAAATGAACTGCAAAATGATTTAGGCTATCTATCCATATGATGCAAAAAGTGGTAACTGACCTTAAATAATAAAAATTGTTATGTCATCCGCTTGAGTAGTAAAAGGCATCTACTAAATTTTGGTTACATGATAATTCACGCAGATCTAAAGGCTGTGAAGTATACTGAATACTTAGGAATTACATTTACAAATAACTTAAATTGGAATGCTCACATAGATAATGCGGTGGGAAAGCAAACAAAAGACTGTGATTTAATAGTAAAACATTTAGAAGATTATGATTACTAAAGAGACTATCTACAACTATACTTGTCTGTCCTCTTTTGGAGTATTCTGCATGGTGTGGGATCCTTACCAGATAGGACTGACAGAGGACATCATTTAAAAGTTCAAAGAAGGGCAGCTCATTTTGTTTTATTGGGAAACAGGAAAGTGCATGCCACAGATATCGCATGTGAATTGGGGTGGCAGTCATTAAAGCAAAATCATTTTGCTGGAGCAGGTTCTTAAAATTTCAATCATCAACTTTCTCCTCCGAATGTGAAAATATTTTGTTAGAGCCCTCTTACATAGGGAGAAATGATCATTGTAATAAAATAAGAGGAATCAGAGCTTGTACAGAAATATTGAAGTGTTTGGTTTTCCTCAAATGCTGTAGGGGGGTGGAATGGTAGATAAATAGGTTGAGGGTGGTTCTCTGAACCCTCTGCCAGCATTTAATTGTGAATTACAGACTAGTCATGCAGATATAGATAGTGTATATAGGCTTTCAATATTGTGCACTGATTCTCTAATTTTATACATTGCTCAAATACTTTCGTGGCGCTTTGGAGTGACCCCTTTAAAATAACACTTTACCAGTCTTCTTAATATGTATTTTGGTAACCAGGTTGATAAGAAGTTACAACAATACTCTCTTATTACTCCCCAGTTTTGGGTTATATTAATGAACAAGATCGCCGCAGTGTTCCATAACAATTACGGGCTGAAGTTTGCTGCTGATGGAACCAATATGATTTTCTGTGTTTCTGAGCATACAGGTTGTGTACGCTGTTTGGAGTCTGGTGTATGCTGAATCAAATGTTTTTATTGTTGTGATCTTCCATCTGAAGATTGGTTTCATGGAGTTGCCCATGCTAGCTTATCCTGTGTGAACCTCTTCACCTCTGCGTAACTACTGCAGTGTACAATAACTTGAACTTGCTTACTGCAGTCAGTTTTTGGTCTCCTACAGTTGTTACCCCCATTATATTCACAGATGACCACATATTGTGGAAATTGCATATTGTAATGTAGGATGCAATAATAACGTACGGAAAGTTTCTGTTGAAAATTACGAATTATTTAGGAATAAAGGAGATGGCTCACCAAAAGGCAGAAGCACTGTCTCATCGATAGGCACAAGAACAAAAGGTATGTAGAATGAGATTTTCACCGTGCAGTGGAGTGTGCACTGATATGAAACTTCCTGGCAGATTAAAACTGTGTGCCGGACCAAGAGTCAAACTTGGGACCTTTGCCTTTTGTGGGCAAGTGCTCTACCATCTGAGCTATCCATGCACGACTCACGACCCGTCCTCACAGCTTTACTTCCACCAGTACCTCGCCTTCTACCTTCCAAACTAAAAGGTACGTTGCTTGGCGAGCTTCCAGAATGCACTTTCTTTTTCTAGCTGTAGGGAAAACATGCGCGCGCGCACACGCACACACACACACACACACACACACACACACACACACACACACACACACACACACACACACACACACTCACATGCGCATGTCTCCTTATGCTGTGGTCGCTCAACTGCCAGCTCTTTACTGGCCCACGGTGAGTGTTCTGGAGTGAGGTGGGGCTTTAGAGTAGGGTAGGATGGGGTGGGTTGAGGCAATGTGAGAGATGGAGAGAGATGGGAGGGGTTTGAAGGGAAGCATTTAGTGGCTCGTGGGAGAGTGGGGAGCCATCTGTGGGCTAGCTAGGGGTGCAGGTAGAGGGGTCAGGCGGCAGACAGCTGGGCACTCATAGACTAGGGTGTGACGTGAGATAACAGCACACAACTAACTGATTTGGGTGGGGGCGAGAGGGGGGGGAGCGGCGTGTGTGTGTGTGTGTGGGGGGGGGGGGGGGGGGCAGGGGCGCTGGGAGTTAACTTGGATTTAGGCCAGGAAGCAAAGGATGTGCTGTATGGCTACGAAAGTTGAGTATTCTTAAATAAGATCAGCTGGTACCAATGTATTGGAAAGTAACTGGCACACAAAGTGCAATTGTGGCTTCTTTTTCTTTATGAATTTTGAATAGTCTGCAGAGCAAATTGAATTAGGAGGATCAGGCATTTGTGTGGGTCTAGGAAAGTAAATTGTAGAGCCAGATAAAAGGCGCGCAAGACAGGAGGGGTACTACTACTCATCACTGCTGTATCGTGCTACTAGTACGTGTCAGCGTGAGTGCACCGAGAGTGGTGTTGCCGTACATGCGTCTTTAAATTGGTCACCGACTGATCATTGCAGGCTGGCTGCTGGATTCCGTCTCTGGGAGCCAAGCGTGCGGCGCGGTCCCTGCCGTGCCATCTGCTGATGACTCGCACATATATAAGTGTGGAACAGTGCTGACTGACTCTCTGTGTGATTCTAGTTTGTAATGTGCACATCAGTGTTCTGTGTCTTGTTGAGTCCTTAGAGGCATATTGTTTGGAGGTTATTATTAAAGCCATATTTGTGCGACTTGGATCACACTTCAGTATTTATTTATTTATTTAATAATTTATTTATTTCTTGTTCCATAGATCCAGTTAGTGAGTCAATCACAAGGATATAGAACGTGTCAAATTGTACAGGTTTCAATTTAAACTTACAATAAATACAAGGGCAATTCAATGGCAAATTGTACATAGTTTAAGTAAGACATACTATAAATACAGTAACAGATACACTGTCAGCTAGACAACATAACAACCGTTTGACAGAAAAAGGAGTTTCAAATAAAGGTTAAAGATAAGAGCACAAAGTTAAATCAGATATTAGGCCTACAAGAGTAAATACATGTACAGCCAATCTGTTGTTGCAAAAAGTGTGCTAATGCCCAAATGCACAATAAAATCAATTGAACTACTTCTAGACACAATAAGTTTAGTGATGGTATACATTTTATTTCAGGTATTCATCCACAGTATAATAAGATTTCTCTGTCAGGTAATCTTTGAGAACTAGTTTAAATTTTGGCAGTTCTGTATGAACACATTTGATATGTAGTGGTAGAGCATTGAACAACTTAATGCTGGAGTAGTAAACTCCTTTTTGTACCAGAGTGAGACGTTTCATTTCTAAATGTAGATTGTTTTTGTTTCTGGTGTTATAACCATGGAATTTACTGTTGTCTTGGTAGATGGAATAATTTTTGCACACAAAGGTCAGCAAGGAAAAAATAAACTGTGAGGCAGTTGTTAGGATACCTATCTTCCGAAACAAGTGCCTGCAAGAGTGTCTTTGATGGACCCCACACATTATTCTGATTGCTTTTTTTTGGATGGTGAAAACTTTTTTTGCAAGTGGTTGGTTCCCCCAGAATATGATAGCATATGACATCAATGAGTGGAAGTTGCCAAAGTAGGCAACCTTAATAGAGTCAACTTCAGCCACTGAAGAAATTACCCGTAACGAAAATGTTGCCGAGCTAAGTCTTTTACATAGATGAAGAATGTGAACTGACCAATTACATTTACTGTCTATGTAAGCACCCAGGAATTTTGTGTCTTCAACTTTCTGTATTGGTTGATCTCTACATTTTATGTCAATTTCATCGGGATTACTTTGTGATGTATGGAACCTCATATAATGAGTTTTATCTGCATTGAGTGAGAGACCATTTGAGGGGAACCAATTTAAGATGTCATTAAAAACAGTATTTGTAGTTTTTTCAAGATCATCATCAATCAAATCGTCAATTAGAATTGTGGTATCATCGGCAAACAGGGTAAATTTGCTGTTTGTCTCAGAACAAAGAGGAAGATCATTAATAAAGATGAGGAAAAGCAGTGGGCCCAAAACGGAGCCTTGAGGCACACCACACGTTATCGTGCCCCATTCAGATGAGGCAGGTTCTCCAGAAGAGCCATTTAGCATTACAGTCTGCTTCCAATCCTGTAGATATGATTGTAGCCACAAGCCAACAGTACCACCTAAACCATAGTATTCTGCCTTTTTCCAAAGAATTTGGTGGTTTACACAGTCAAAGGCTTTCATAAGATCGCAAAAAATACCCACTGGAGACATTTTTTTGTTAATGGCTTCCAGAACTTGGTTGCTGAAAGAGAATATTGCCTGTTCAGTACAAAGACCGGCACGAAAACCAAACTGATTTTTGCTTAAGATACTATGGTAGATGAGATGGTCTACAATCCTCCTGTGCATGAGTTTTTCTAGAATTTTCGAGAAGGTAGTTAATAGGGATATTGGGCGATAGTTTGTAACAATGCTTTTATCCCCTTTTTTAAAGAGAGGAATCACTACAGCCAACTTAAGTCTGTCAGGGACAATCCCATCTTGTAGGGATGCATTGTATATGTTGCATAAGACGGGACTAACAAATTTAAAACAGTGTTTCAGTATTTTACTAGAAATATTGTCCACACCAGCAGAATTTTTATTTTTTAATGATCTAATTACTCTTATGACTTCGCTTACAGTAACTGGAGATAAGGATAACTGTGGGATTCTGTTGCTAATAGCTTTCTGTAGGAGGGACAATGATTCTTCCATGGAACCATTACAGCCTGTCTTCTCTGCTGCTCTCAAAAAGTGGTTATTAAATATTTCTGCAACCAACTCAGGTTTCTTAATGATACTGTCCCCTGTTTTAATCTCTACCTGAGACATGTTCCCTGTTGTCCTGCCAGTTTCCCTCTTTATTACATTCCATATAGTTTTAATTTTATTTTCTGAGCTTTCAATTTCTGATTTTATGCACATATTTTTAGATTTATTTATAACCTTCTTGAGAATGCTACAGTAAAGTTTGTAGTGTTGTCGTTTCTTTGGATCATTACAAGTCCTGAGAGAACTTTATAACATCCTCTTTGTTCTACAAGATGTTGTTATCCCTGTAGTGATCCAAGACTTCTTGGCATTGCCTATATGACTATTTCTAACTACTTTTTTGGGAAAGATGGACTCAAATACAGACATGAATTCATTTAAAAATGAATTGTACTTTTTGTTTACATCTGTTTCCCTATAAACTCGGCTCCAGTCTATCTATTTTAGGCTATCATTGAATTTTTTAAGGCCCTGTTCATTTATTATCCTAAAAGATTTCCAAGAATGCTCGGAACTGTTGCACACACTGATGTAATTGAACCTAAGCAATTGACCACCATGATCAGAAAGGCCAAGGATTGGATGTACAATGATCTCATTCCATGTAGACTTATCTATAAATATATTATCTATCAGACTTTTACTGTTAACAGTAACCCGAGTTGGGAAATCTACTATTGCCATCAGATTATAAGACTCCATTAAATGTACTAAATCAGCTTTACTATTGCTCTCATTTAGGAAATCAACATTAAAGTCACCAGAAATTATCAAGTTCTTGGACTTTGAGTACAGTATGGATAATGAAGAATCTAAGTGCTTAAGAAATACATTCAAATTCCCTGAGGGAGATCTATACAGTGCTAACACTACAGCCGTGAAGTCATTTACAGTAATCTCAACACCACATACTTCAATTTGTTGCTCTACACAATGGCTCTTTAAATCTAATGCATTGTAAGATATGTTGTTTTTTACATAAATTACCACTCCACATTCTTCCATGATGGTTCTTGAGTAATGCGCTGCCTGACACACAGTATTACTTGGTTAGTACATCACCACAAACATATGCACCGGGAATGTACATCCTTTGACAGTTTGCTATGTCTCTCTCTTCTAGGACTGACATGGTAGCTGCCTTGCATTTCTTAATGACTCTGGCCTTGTCAACCACAAACCGAATCTTAGTACAGTCATGATTTCCCTGAAGAGATTACATGACAGCAGAGACTTGTAAAATTGTGTTACCCATTTCTCTAGCCAGTGAAGATTCATTCTATACCTTCAGATACAGTGTCATGTAGGAGTAGAACAGCAAGAAATACGGAGCTCCTCTAACAGTAATGACAGTTTATCACCTCCCAACACTACATGTGCCAATGTTTCAGTGCATTTTTGAATATGTTTGTTAACAGATTCATCAACACAACAAAAATTTACGATCTCAGTAGCATCTTATTTCTTAACTCATACTTTACTATTCATCAGAATCTTCATTGCTGCTCTTTGATTCGTCAGAGCTCCCTGCTGTACTTTGTTTTATTTCATAGTTAGAATTAGTTGAAATACCACCTACCGTATTTACTCAAATCTAAGCCGCACTCAAACCTGAAAAATGAGACTCGAAATAAAGGAAGGAAAAAAAAAATTCCTGAATCTAAGCTGCACCTGAAATTTGAGACTCGAAGTTCAAGGGGAGAGAAAAGTTTTAGGCCGCACCTCCAAATCGAAACAAAGTCGGTCCATTGTAATATGAGACACAACTTAGGTCGAATGATTGACGATACAGCTACAGTAGTTTGGTTCGAGTCGTAAGCTTAGCAGTTAAGCTTTACCAGGTAGCCTTTGCTATGCGTCAGGCGCTCCGTCCGTATTTATACTGGTACCCTTCCTTTTTCACATGCATCGTCTGGTTTGAATCGATTGCTTATTTTGCTTCGATCTGATAAGTGCCGCTTTCCTTGTTATAGGCGTTTATGTCACTCTAAGCTGAAAATGTATTACTGTACTGTGTCATGCATTGTTTGTCACATTCTGATAGTGCGTGTTTGCGGACTGTCGTCGCTCGCGGCATGGCTTGCTTTTGTGCACGCTACCGCCGCCTACAATAAAAAAAAAAAAAAAAAAAAAAAAAAAAAAAAAAAAAAAAAAAAAAAAAAAAAAAAAAAAAAGAAGAGAGAGAGAGAGAGAGAGAGAGAGAGAGAGAGAGAGAGAGAGAGAGAGAGAAATCATCTCATTAGCGGAACAATGGCAAGAGACTACTATTTCTTGTTACTTACACTGCTGCTTTCTTTGATAATGATCAACAAGAACCAAATAATAGACTGCGTATGATAGAACATGTTCTGAACGAGAGTTAGGCGAAAATTTTTCTCCATTTGAAAATCTTTGCGGCCGCTTCTTTAGTACATCAAATTCTGCACAGAAATTAGAGTCATCTTAGATTTAAAAATCTAGTCAGTTGCTGTGCTTCATTTCTGACTGTATCACTATTAGGCATAACAATAATACGAATATAAACATGACACGATACGTATATTCTTCCGCGTTTGCTGTTGTCTCACTCTAGTTTCGTAGTTTATTAGGCAGACAGGATTTAAATAAGATAGCAGCAAACACGAAAGAATACGTGGCAAAATGTTTATATTCGTATTACTCTTATGATGAAGAGAATACTGCATGTGATTCACATTTCATCAGGTTCCTATTAGCAACCATCTCTTCTCACAGGTAGGAAAAAATTCAGAACGTAGAGTTGGCCATATTGACAAACATCCCAAACAGTCTTGCCAGTCGGATTTTCGTAATACATTGAAGTTCTGCTACATTCGAAGATGAACAATACGGAATTTGTATTTACTTCGTTGGATAATGTATGAAAATTGTCTTCCACCTTTTTTCTTAATTTATTTACTGACGCAGAGGTTTTGGCGCCAGTATTTATCTTTGTGCCTACGAAGCATGCCTGTGTAGCGCTACATATATTCGACGGCAGAAGTTAGTTGTGGCAGCACCTACCGACATTTTTCAGAACTTCCACTTGCTTTGCACTCGAATCTAAGCCGCAGGTGGTTTTTTGGATTACAAAAACCGGAAAAAAAGTGCGGCTTAGATTTGAGTAAATACGGTACATCCTCTCCTTTGGATTCAACTTCTTAAGTATTATCTTTCAAGTCAACACCTGCTAATCTGTGAGACCGAAATGATGAGCCATACTACTCTATTTCACCGTGCCTGTTTGTTTCATTTGTATAACATTTTATTCCATCATAGATGCTGCACTTACAGTTTCATATATGCATTGCAGCAGCAGACACAATAAAAGTAGCAATCAGCAGTGCTTAGTTTGTTGAATGGGTAAAAAATATGCCATTGTCCCAGTTCCACATATCCCCAAAATTTGATTCTGCCAAATTCTGTACTCTCTGAAATCGAATGTTTAATCCAAAGATGAAAGTGAACAAGTTTGATGCAGTATTGCTAATATTGTTTATTACTCATCTTGCTGAATGAAATGCATACCATGTCCTTTCTGAAAGGTTTGCAGAATTAATGCACATACCAGTTTTCTAAAAACTTACATTGAGATTGTGCTCTCCTCCCTCTTGTACAAATTAGTAGAGCCCTTCGGATTACTCCACAATATGCCTCTTGGCAAGGTGGTAACAACAGTATTATCAAATGATAGATTGGCACTCACTGTATAGTGTAGATGTTGTGTTGCAGGCAGGGGAAAAAAAAAAAAAAGAAATACACCACCTATTAAACACGTAAGCTTTTGGTGCAACCCCCCCCCCCTTCCCACACACACACACACACACACACACACACACACACACACACACACACATATGCGTGCAAATGCAGATCACACATACATGACCACTGTCTCTGGCTGCTAGGGCCAGACTGGGAACAACTGCGCATCATGGGAGAAACAACGGTCGTGTGTGTGTGTGTGTGTGTGTATGTGTGTGTGTGTCTGTGTGTGTGTGTGTGTGTGTGTGTGTGTGTGTGTGTGTGTGTGTTTTGTCCACTTCGGAAGAAGACTTTCTGATCGAAAGCTTATGTGTATAGTAGTCTTTTTTGTTGTGCTTGTCTGTGACCTAACATCTCCTGTATACAGTGAATAGCAATGTATCTTTTTTATAATATGGTCATTATTCCAGCCTAGATTTTCTATTGTTTGTTTCCTTTTAAGACCTTATAAAGACAGTTACTGACAATTTCTTTTTTCTTGTTGGAGAAAAGTAAAACCATATGGGGGTCAGACGTAGATTGTAAATGAATATGGAATAGAGTATTTTTATTTTCCCTGTATGCAGTGTCAATAACGTCACCTCACACACTTAATTTCTGGCAGCACCTCCTTCTCAACACATGACTGTCCCCCACCACCTCACCATAGTCTTCAAGTTATATCCTATAGCACTTCTGGGTGGACAAATAGATGAAGGATGTAGTTTAAAACAGTATAACTAAACTTAAAAGTCAAACTGCCCTTTTATAGAGACTGCCATCATTATTTAAACATAATAAACAACATCAAAACAGTCAAAAGAATTTTTCTTTCAAAAGAGCAGAAAATTGTAGTGAAATTCATGAAAGGATTGTTTTAAATTGTTATATCTTAAATCAATAAGTATGTCAGCATTTCCCAGGATTTTCTGGCTTAATTAAGACTAGGTCATGCCACCACAGTGGTCAGACAGTGGACTTGCCTTCGAGAGGACAACGGACCCGAGTCCCATCGGGCCATCAAAATTTGGGTTTTCCTTGATTTCCCTAAAGGATTTAAGACAAATGCTGGGATGGTTGCTTTGAAAAAGATGACATTCGGCTGAGGAAGCTAATTTCTGTGGCACGTCTGATGACACAGTGCTGGTGGAAGCATGAGTATTTCAGAGCACACCATTCATTGCACATTGTTAAACATAGGGCTCTGCTGCAGACAACCCCCGTATGTTCCCATGATGACAACACTGCTGAATTACAATTTCTGTGGCTCAGGAGCATTGAGATTGGGCAGTGAATCAATAGAAATGTGCCATCTGGTTGAATCATTCGTGTTTCGCATTACACCTGCTTGACGGTTTTGTGCA
Organism: Schistocerca piceifrons; assembly: GCF_021461385.2. Taxonomy (NCBI): domain Eukaryota; kingdom Metazoa; phylum Arthropoda; class Insecta; order Orthoptera; family Acrididae; genus Schistocerca; species Schistocerca piceifrons. Next base: position 12,069,930 of record NC_060140.1, read on the forward strand.
CATACACCGTCAACAGAGTGAATTGGTGCTTGAAAGGTGCACTTTGCTACAGACTTAGGCCAGTGGGAGCAATATTATGCTATGGAGGACATTCACCTGGTCTTCTGTGGGTCCTGTGGTAGTAACTGAAGGCTCCATAACAGCTTTGTTCTGTGTGAACATTATTGTGCACTGTCCACACCCTGTCTCTAATGAAGGTGACATGTTTCAACAATATGACTTTCAGTGTCATGAGGCCAGAATCAAATTCACCCCTTCTGAATCTGATGGAATACATCTGTGATGCTATCAGATACCAGTTCTGCACCCAGAAACCACTGATCTCCAATTTATGGGAATTACATGACCTGTGCTTAGACATGCAGTGCTGCATAATGCTGGGAACATACCTCACATAATGCTGGGAACATACCTGAAATTTGTTGAACTTGTCCCACACAAAATCACTGCTGTATTTGTTCCAACAGTGGACAAACACATTATCAAACAGGAGGTCATAGTGTTTTGTCTCATCAGTTTATATATTCAATGCTTGAATGAAAGGTGTGCTCTTTTCCTTTTTTCTGCCATTGCGTGTATGTGTAAAGCAGGATGTTCTACCATTTGGGTTTGTTTATATGAAGGCTGTCAGTATTACCACCTGCACAGATACTAAATGCTCCTTTTGTGAAGACCTTTTATCTTGAGAACACTTTTAACTTTGTTTCACAAATGGCAGCACAGTTTCAAGAAAGCTTCTTAATTTAATGTAATAGTTAAAATAATACCTTCAGCAAAAGATGTGTGCGTTGGAGTGGGGAAAAAGATTGGAGATGTATGTAGTTTAATTTTCGTAAATTGTTAAGAAGGTTAACAGCTTGGCATGCTAAGATAAATTCAGACATTCTCCAAAAGGAGAGAAAAAGATTAATTTAACAGAATCAGTGAGGTATACAAATATAACAACAGACTTGTAGAACCATTATTTTGTAGGTTAGATTAGATTAGATTCAGCTTTTGTTCCAAGACCCAAAACATGAGATGATTCTCATGGGTGAGTAACATGCCAGAAAGTATAACATAAAAAATATAAAACATTTGAATACCCTGATCATTTGTCAGGAGATTGTCAAACTAGGTGAATACAATACAAACTGGAACAGCTTTTTTTTTCAGAATTGATACGCTGTCAGACTGAAATATTGTTATGCACTATTAATAAATTTATCAAACAAAAATACATAAACTTGACTGTTATGACAAAGTGCTCTCAGAACTGAAATCTAACAGACATTCTTATTTAAGCTGGCCTAACAGCCACTGTTAAGATATTCATCTATAGAGTAGGATGAGTTGTCTATCAAAAAGTCTTTCAAACTCTGTTTAAACCATGCTTTATCTGATACGAAGTTTTTAATGGTGTCTTTCTTCCACAGATAAATTGTGTTGTAATGCGAGGTTTTAATGAAGATGAAGTGTGCAGTTTTGTGGAGTTGACAAAAGAGAAAAATGTTGATGTAAGATTTATTGAGTACATGCCTTTCAGCGGCAACAAATGGAATGATGGGAAGATGGTCTCATTTAATGAAATGCTCCAAATAATTAGAAAGCAGTGGCCTAATTTTGATCCTCTTCCCAATGGGCCCAATGATACCTCAAAGGTACATGCAGTATTACATATGAACATACATTGAAAATAATTTAATGTTTATGACTTACTACCAATCACAAGAATACTTCACATCTGCTGGTGGTATGAGAGATGGACTGGTTTAGTTACATATTTCTCATCCCATTCAGTAAGTCTGTCCTGGCCTGGGTTTCTCTGCAGCTTTTCTGCAACTCTCCCCATTTCCTAAACCTTGACAAGCCTTTTCTTTCTTCCCTTTTCCTTCCCCTTCATTGTTTCTGCCAGAAGAAGAAGCCACTAGCTCCGAAAGCTTGCACATTTCCATAACTTTAAGAGGAGTTAGAAGGGGAAAACATTCTTTTTCACTTTTTTGGGTTTTTATCTGATTATAAAATTTGCAATTTTCCAAATAAAATGATATGTATATTACTTACAAACTTGCGTGGGAAGTATTTTATTTTATTTTCTAAAATATAATCTACACCAGTTGAAAATGTTAAAATTTTTACATGCATTACTTCAAGACCTAATAAAATCGGTAATTTTTTATATACAGGGTAGACCATTGATCGTGACCAGGCCAAATTTCTCACGAAATAAGTGTCAAATGAAAAAACTACAAAGAACGAAATTTGTCTAGCTCGAAGGGGGAAACCAGCTGGCGCAATGGTTGGCCTGCTATAAGGCACTGCCATAGCTCAAACTGATATCAACTGTGTTTTTTAAAATAGGAACCCCATTTTTTATTACATATTCGTGTAATACGTAATATCTTAGAAGAAAGATTAAGAAGAGGCAAACCTACGTTTCTAGCATTTGTAGACTTAGAGAAAGCTTTTGACAATGTTGACTGGAATACTTTCTTTCAAATTCTAAAGGTGGCAGGGGTAAAATACAGGGAGCGAAAGGCTATTTACAATTTGTACAGAAACCAGATAGCAGTTATAAGAGTCGAGGGACATGAAAGGGAAGCAGTGGTTGGGAAGGGAGTAAGACAGGGTTGTAGCCTCTCCCCGATGTTGTTCAATCTGTATATTCAGCAAGCAGTAAAGGAAACAAAAGAAAAATTCGGAGTAGGTATTAAAATTCATGGAGAAGAAATAAAAACTTTGAGGTTCGTCGATGACATTGTAATTCTGTCAGAGACAGCAAAGGACTTGGAAGAGCAGTTGAATGGAATGGACAGTGTCTTGAAAGGAGGATATAAGATGAACATCAACAAAAGCAAAACAAGGATAATGGAATGTAGTCTAATTAAGTCGGGTGATGCTGAGGGAATTAGATTAGGAAATGAGGCACTTAAAGTAGTAAAGGAGCTTTGCTATTTGGGAGCAAAATAACTGATGATGGTCGAAATAGAGAGAATATAAAATGTAGGCTGGCAATGGCAAGGAAAGCGTTTCTGAAGAAGAGAAATTTGTTAACATCCAGTATTCATTTAAGTGTCAGGAAGTCATTTCTGAAAGTATTTGCATGGAGTGTAGCCATGTATGGAAGTGAAACATGGACGATAAATAGTTTGGACAAGAAGAGAATAGAAGCTTTCGAAATGTGGTGCTACAGAAGAATGCAGAAGATTAGATGGGTAGATCACATAACTAATGAGGAAGTATTGAATAGGATTGGGGAGAAAAGAAGTTTGTGGCACAACTTGACCAGAAGAAGGGATCGGTTGGTAGGACATGTTCTGAGGCATCAAGGGATCACCAATTTAGTATTGGAGGGCAGCGTGGAGGGTAAAAATCATAGAGGGAGACCAAGAGATGAATACACTAAGCAGATTCAGAAGGATGTAGGTTGCAGTAGGTACTGGGAGATGAAAAAGCTTGCACAGGATAGAGTAGCATGGAGAGCTGCATGAAACCAGTCTCAGGACTGAAGACCACAACAACAACAACGTAAAGAAATATGAATGTTTTAGTTGGACCACTTTTTTCGCTTTGTGATAGATGGCGCTGTAATAGTCACAAACATATGTCTCATAATTTTAGACGAACAGTTGGTAACAGGTAGGTTTTTTAAATTAAAATACAGAACGTAGGTACATTTGAACATTTTATTTCGGTTGTTCCAATGTGATACATGTACCTTTGTGAACTTATCATTTCTGAGAATGCATGTTGTTACGGCGTGATTACCTGTGAATACCACATTAATGCAATAAATGCTCAAAATGATGTCTGTCAACCTCAATGCCTTTGGCAATACATGTAACAACATTCCTCTCAACAGTGAGTAGTTCGCCTTCCGTAATGTTCGCACATGCATTGACAATGCACTGACGCATGTTGTCAGGCATTGTCGATGGATCACGATAGCAAATATCCTTCAACTTTCCCCACAGAAAGAAATCCGGGGACGTCAGATCCGGTGAACGTGCGGGCCATGGTATGGTGCTTTGACGACCAATCCACCTGTCATGAAATATGCTATTCAATACTGCTTCAACCGCACACAAACTATGTGCCGGACATCCATCATTTTGGAGGTACATCGCCATTCTGTCATGCAGTGAAACATCTAGTAGTAACATTGGTAGAACATTACCCAGGAAATCAGCATACATTGCACCATTTAAATTTCCATCGATAAAATGGGGGCCAATTATCCTTCCTCCCTTAATGCCACACCATACATTAACCTGCCAAGGTCGCTGCTGTTCCACTTGTCACTGCCATCGTAGATTTTCCGTTGCCCAATAGTGAATATTATGGCGGTTTAGGTTACCGCTGTTGGTGAATGATGCTTCATCGCTAAATAGAAAGCATGCAAAAAATCTTTCATCGTCCCGTAATTTCTCTTATGCCCAGTGGCAGAACTGTACATGACATCCAAAGTCATCGCCATGCAATTCCTGGTGCATAGAAATATGGTACGGGTGCAATCGATGTTGATGTAGCATTCTCAACACCGACGTTTTTGAGATTCCCAATTCTCGCGCAATTTGTCTGCTACTGATGTGTGGATAAGCTGCCCCAGCAGCTAAAACACCTACTAGGGCATCATCATTTGTTGCAGGTCGTGGTTGATGTTTCACATGTGGCTGGACACTTCCTGTTTCCTTAAATAATGTAACTATCCAGCAAATGGTCCGGACACTTCGATGATGTCGTCCAGGATACCGAGCAGCATACATAGCACACGCCCCTTGGGCATTTTGATCACAATAGCCATACATCAACACGATATCGACCTTTTCCGCAATTGGTAAACAGTCCATTTTAACACGGGTAATGTATCATGAAGCAAATACCGTCCGCACTGGCGGAATGTTATGTGATACCACATACTTACATGTTTGTGACTATTACAGCAGCTGGCTGGAGTGGCCGAGCGGTGCTAGGCGCTACAGTCTGGAAACGCGTGACCGCTACGGTCGCAGGTTCGAATCCTGCCTCGGGCATGGATGTGTGTGATGTCCTTAGGTTAGTTAGGTTTAAGTAGTTCTAAGTTCTAGGGGACTGATGACCTCAGAAGTTAAGTCCCATAGTGCTCAGAGCCATTTGAACCATTTTTCACTATTACAGCCCCATCTATCACAAAGCAAAAAAAAGTGGTCCAGCTAAAACATTCATATTTCTTTACGTATTACATGAATATGTAATAAAAAATGGGGGTTCCTATTTTTAAAAAATGCAGTTGATATGAGTTTGACCTATGGCAGCGCTATCTAGCAGGCCAACCATAGCGCTATCTGGTTTCTCCCTTCAAGCTAGACGAATTTCGTTCTTTGTAGTTTTTTCATTTGATGCTTATTTCGTGAGATATTTGACCCGGTCACTATCAATGGACCACCCTGTAGAAAGCTGTGGATTGCTGTGTTATAAAGGTTAAATTATGTGTTTGTATTGGTAGCACTGTCAAAAATAGTATCGTATCTTTTCATAGTATAAACATGCTTTGTATATCGAAGTGCTAACGTTTTTCCGAGGAAAAGTGACGAATAGACTGGTAAATCTCTCAAAAAGTATGACTCCAAAATGAAGTGTTTTTAAGAAATGTGGGTTTCATGGTAATAAATTTTTGAATAAAGAGAAACATTGTGTTCAGCATGTGGTGTGTGAAGTTACAGACAATGAAATACTGGCAAACTCATGAGTATCTAGAGAAACACCCATTAGTGCTTCGAAGATTAAAATGAAACATAGTGATAACACAGTTATCTCAAAACAAAACTCATGTAAACGGTAGGTTAGGTTATATTCTGCTACATTTACACATCCTAACAGGGGTGTTATGTGAATGTGTGTGCTGTATGTATGTGGAGGGCCAGTTAGTTTACATGAAGACATTGAGGTATCAAATGGACTAGCCAGGAAACTTATCATTAATTCTGCAAGTTGTAAATATACTCATTCATTTTGGAGTTCTGATAAGTGTAAAGATAATTATTTTAAAATAAATATTAGGTGGTTTTATGGATTGAGAGCTATTGGCAAAGGACACACTGCAGCAGAAACAATGTGTGTCGTGATGTATATGCCACGCCCACTTTGTAAAATGGACAAGTATGCAGGATTTATTGGAGCTGCTGTGAAATCTGCTGCATGTGAGTCAATTAAGGGTGCTGCAAATGAAGCTGCTGAAATAAACGATGGTATGATTGACATATCAGTAGCTTTTGGGGCACTTGGTAGAAGCGCAGCTGCAGTTCTAAGAATTCTGTTGCTACAGTGACCAGTGTGGATACTGGAAAGCTAATAGATTTCCAGATTTTAACCAAACATTGTTATAAGTATAAATCAGGGAATGAAGAAGGGCATATTTGTGAAAGAAATTATGAAGGACAACTAGTCGTACGGAGGCCCGTGCAGCTGTTGAAATTTATAATCGATCTGTAAACTAAAGGGGAGTGTGTTACACTAAGTTCTTAAGTTATGCAGACTCAAATGCATATAACAGTGTAGTAGCCACTCAGCCTTATGGTGAGAAGCTTGTCACAGAAATGGAATGTGTTGGTCATGCCCAGAAGAGGATGGGTACCAGATTGAGGAAGTTGAAACAAAGTTTGAGAGACAAGACACTTTCAGGTGGTAAGACCATATGAAGCAGGCTGACAGACAACATGATTGATGAACTACAACAGTATTATGAGATTGCCATTAGAAATAATACTGAGGATTTGTTGAAAATGAAGCAGGCAGTATGGGCTACCTTCTTCCAGAGACTGTCAGCTGATGATAAACCAGTACACCATCTTTGCCCTCCTGGATCTGGTTCATGGTGCAATTACCGCAATGCCCAGTACTCAAACAGGTCATACAGCCATAAACATTCTATCCCAGCAGCAGTTGTGGATATCATAAAACCTGTTTACAGAGACCTGGCAATCCTGAATTATTGAAGAAGTGTCTGCATTGTCAGACTCAAAATCCCAATGAGTCGTTCAATAATCTTATAGTGTCAGTGTCATCGTAACTGCCATCTGCGTCACATCTGCTGTGCAGCGAGCTACGCTAATTTAAGTATTAACTCTATTTTTCTTACTTGTCACTTCTTCTTCCGTGCGTTTTTGCTTTTAGGAAGCTTTAATTGTCGAGTGCTAGTAATAGTGTTCCATAGATTTTGTGTTTGTTTTGAATACAGTCAGAGAGAGTCCGTTTAGTCAGCCATAGTGCCAGTAGTGCTAGTGTTTGTTTTGAATACAGTCCAGAGACAGGTAGTGCTATTTTCATTGTTTTCTACAGGAAGTGTCTAGTAACCACAGTTTAGTCAACTATCAGCCGCCTTTAGTAAATTAGCAGTCTAGTTATAAGTTGATTAACTCTCTACAGTAAATTGATTTCTTAGGATGGATAGGATGTGAGACTGCTGTGTACGGACACAGGAGGAGCTGGCCACTGTTCGCGAACAGCTGAACGTGTTGATGGCCGCGGTTAGCCGTCTTCAAGCAGTGGTGAGTCTGGTGCGTTGCATGGTACACCCCAGGTGATACATGCTTCACCCACTGACCCTGCTGTCGACACATCTTTGCGAGTACCAGGCGCGATTGGGCCACCCTCTTCCCAAGGGGAGTGGCGGGTTCAGCGGCGTTCGCGGCGCACGAGGCGGAGAGTCAGTGTGGAGGCTGGCCGTGTGGCATCGCCCGTTCTGCCTGTGAGTGGACATGTGGCCACTCCTTCAGCAAGGTCCGAGCAGGCACATGGGGGGAGGGGTTTATTAGTTATTGGGAGCTCCAACGTTAGGCGGGTGATGGAGCCCCTTAGGGAAATAGCGAAAAGGTCGGGGAAGAAGGTCAGTGTTCACTCTGTCTGCTTGCCGGGGGTCTCATCTGAGATGTGGAGGAGGCCGTGCCGGCAGTGATAGAGAGCACTGGGTGCACCCGACTGCAAATTGTTGCTCATGTCAGCACCAATGACTCCTGCCGTCTGGGTTCAGAGGTCATCCTCAGTTCGTACAGGCGGTTAGCGGAGTTGTTGAACGCGGAAAGCCTCGCGGGGTGGAATCTGAGCTAGCTGTTTGTAGTATCATTCCCAGAACCGATAGTGGTGGTCCTCTGGTTTGGAGCCGAGTGGAAGGCTTGAACCAGGGACTCAGACGATTCTGCGGAGATCTGGGGTGCAAATTTCTCGACCTCCGCTATCGGGTGGCGAAATGTAGGGTCCCCCTGAATAGGTCACGCGTGCACTACATGCAGGAAGCGGCTACAAGGGTAGCAGAGTATATGTGGAGTGCACATGTGGGTTTTTAGGTTAGAGAATTCCCTCCCTAGGCCCGACAAGACACCTCCTGAGATGCGGCAAGGTAGGAGTAGACAAAATGCAACAGGGAATAACAATACTAATGTGCTAATAGTAAACTGCAGGAGCGTCTATAGAAAGGTCCCAGAACTGCTCTCATTAATAAGCGGTCACAATGCCCACATAGTACTAGGGACAGAAAGTTGGCTGAAACCAGATGTAAACAGTATGAAATTCTAAAGTCAGATTGGAATGTATACCGCAGAGACAGGCTGGACAGTGAAGGGGGAGACATCTTTAAAGTGATAAGAAGTGCAATAGTATCGAAGGAAATTGATGGAGATCCAAAATGTGAAATAATTTGGGTGAAGGTCACGGTTAAAGCAGGCTCAGACATGGTAATTGGATGTCTCTATAGGCCCCCTGGCTCATCAGCTGTTGTGGCTGAGCACCTGAAGGATAATTTGGAAAATATTTCGAGTAGATTTTCCCAACATGTTATAGTTCTGGGTGGAAATTTTAATTTGCCGGATATAGACTGGGAGACTCAAACTTTCATAACGGGTGGCAGGGACAAAGAATCCAGTGAAATTTTTTAAGAGCTTTATCTGAAAACTACCTTGAGCAGTTAAACAGAGAACCGACTCGTGGCGATAACATATTAGACCTTCTAGTGACAAACAGACCCGAACTATTTGAAACAGTTAACGCAGAACAGGGAATCAGTGATCATAAAGCGGTTACTGCAGCGATGATTTCAGCTGTAAATAGAAATATTAAAAAAGGTACGAAGATTTTTCTGGTTAGCAAAAGTGACAAAAATCAGATTTCAGAGTACCTGATGGCTCAACACAAAAGTTTTGTTTTAAGTACAGATGGTGTAGAGGATCAGTGGACAAAGTTCAAAACCATCGTACAATATGCGTTAGATGAGTATGTGCCAAGCAAGATCGTAAGAGATGGAAAGAAGCCAGCGTGGTACAACAACCGAGTTAGAAAACTGCTGCGGAAGCAAAGGGAACTTCACAGCAAACATAAACATAGCCAACACCTTGCAGACAAACAAAAATTACGCGAAGCGAAATGTAATGTGAGGAGGGCCATGCGAGAGGCGTTAAATGAATTCGAAAGTAAAGTTCTATGTACTGACTTGGCAGAAAATCCTAAGAAATTTTGCTCTTATGTCAAAGCGGTAGGTGGATCAAAACAAAATGTCCAGACACTCTGTGACCAAAAAGGTACTGAAACAGAGGATGATGGACTAAAGGCCGAAATACTAAATGTCTTTTTCCAAAGCTGTTTCACAGAGGAAGACTGCACTGTACTTCCTTCTCTAGATTGTCGCACAGATGACAAAATGGTAGATATTGAAATAGATGACCGAGGGATAGATAAACAATTAAAATCACTCAAAAGAGGAAAGGCCGCTGGACCTGATGGGATACCAGTTCAATTTTACACAGAGTATGTGAAGGAACTTGCCCCCATTCTTGCAGCAGTGTACCGTAGGTCTCTACAAGAGCGTAGCGTTCCGAAGAATTGGAAAAGGGCACAGGTCATCCCTGTTTTCAAGAAGGGACGTCGAACAGATGTGCAGAACTATAGACCTATATCTCTAAGGTCGATCAGTAGTAGAATTTTAGAACATGTATTATGTTCGAGTATTATGACTTTTCTGTAAACTAGAAATCTACCCTGTAGGAATCAGCATGGGTTTCGAAAAAGACGATCGTGTGAAACCCAGCTCGCGTTATTCGTCCACGAGACTCAGAGGGCCATAGACACGGGTTCCCACGTAGATGCTGTGTTTCTTGACTTCCGCAAGGCGTTCGATACAGTTCCCCGCAATCGTTTAATGAACAAAGTAAGAGCATATGGACTATCAGACCAATTATGTGATTGGATTGAAGAGTTGCTAGATAACAGAACGCAGCATGTCATTCTCAATGGAGAGAAGTCTTCCGAAGTAAGAGTGATTTCAGGTGTGCTGCAGGGGAGTGTCGTAGGACCGTTGCTATTCACAATATACATAAATGACCTTGTGAATGACATCGGAAGTTCACTGAGGCTTTTTGCGGATGATGTTGTGGTATATCGAGAGGTTGCAACAATGGAAAATTGTACTGATATGCAGGATGATCTGCACCGAATTGATGCATGGTGCAGGGAATGACAATTGAATCTCAATGTAGACAAGTGTAATGTGCTGCGAATACATAGAAAGAAAGATCCCATATCATTTAGCTACAATATAGCAGGTCAGCAATTGGAAGCAGTTAATTCCATAAATTATCTGGGAGTATGCATTAGGAGTGATTTAAAATGGAATGATCATATAAAGTTGATCGTCGGTAAATCAGATGTCAGATTGAGATTCATTGAAAGAATCCTAAGGAAATGCAATCCGAAAACAAAGGAATTAGGTTACAGTACACTTGTTCGCCCACTGTTTGAATACTGCTCAGCAGTGTGGGGTCCGTATCAGATAGGGTTGATAGAAGAGATAGAGAAGATCAAACAGAGAGCAGCATGCTTCGTTATAGGATCATTTAGTAATCATGAAAGCATTACGGAGATGTTAGATAAACTCCAGTGGAAGACTCTGCGGGAGAGACGCTCAGTAGCTCGGTACGGGCTTTTGTTGAAGTTTCGAGAACATACCTTCACCGAGGAGTCAAGCAGTATATTGCTCCCTCCTACGTATATCTCGCGAAGAGACCATGAGGAGAAAAAGGGAGAGATTAGAGCCCGCACAGAGGCATACCGACAATCCTTCTTTCCACGAACAATACGAGACTGGAATAGAAGGGAGAACCAATAGAGGTACTCAAGGTACCCTACACCGTCAGGTGGCTTGAGGAGTATGGATGTAGATGTAGATGTAGACCAAAAAATGATTTTCTTGTAATGAAGACACTAAAGTGGGGGTCAGTCATGCTGTTATTGCTTTTAATGATGGCAACATTGGTAGCGTGAAAGTGCTACAACATATGGGAATTAATTCTGGAGCAAACTGCATCAGAGAATTTGAATGGATGGACAAGGTTTGCACTGGTAAAGCAGAGTATGCAGCACAGTTGGCCACTACGGAGTCCAGAAAGAAGAAAACAAGAAAAAACTTAAAAAAGATCAAGAGGATGATATACAGTATGGTGCAGGGTGCTTCTGAGTGACTAAAAATAAAATGTTAAGCATATATTGAGTTACAGTCTATTAAAACTTTAAAAACTCTTCCTGAAAATTTACATTTTCTCTTGCACTTTTCCCTAAATCTCAGAAACTACTTTGAGTAGCGAATTCAAATTTTCAGGGAGTAATAACATACGTATCCTGAGTCTTCTGAACTAAAAGAAGAACATAATGTTATGTATAAATAAAATGATTTAGAATAACATACAAAAAAGTACACAAAATTTTAACTGTGTAATTAAAAAATTGTATTTCCAAAAGCAGTGGCTGAAATGCAATTATTGTAAGACTCAGAACATATAGTTTAATGTCCTGTAAAAGTTTCTTGTCAATGGCTACAGTTGTTCCTGAAATACGGGGAAGTTAAGTCATTAAATTTAACATTGTCAGGATAGGGTGTTCAAACTCCCCTTAATGCACGTTTTCTCCTTCCTCCACTTGGTGAGCAACACATTTATAGTATTTTCACAACAGCAGTAGCTATTTTCTTACAATTTCTTTTTGCAGGCATACCATGTCCCGGGCTTCAAGGGATGCGTGAGATTTATTACCTCAATGAGTGAACACTTCTGTGGCACATGCAACCATTTACGGATAACAGCTGATGGCAATTTGGAGGTGTGTCTCTTTGGGAATTCAGAGATATCTCTCAGGTGAGTGATGAAACATAGAATAATCATGTCCAAGTGAAAATTCATGCGAGGAAACCATAAAATTACTAGAAGGCTGACAGACTGATCAGTATTTTACCTTCAGGAGGTGAAATTCCAAAACTTCTTATAGACACATTCGTTCCTCTTGTCCTCACATTAGTCGTGGAGTCCGAGTGACCTTTCAGACCTTCAGAAACTTATCCCTCTTTCCTCTCTCATGAAGGAACTGATAGTTCCAAATGCTGAGTATAGAATAATACTTTCAAACTGTTTGCCATGCACATTAGGTATGTGGTTGGTATATGGAAGAGATAAACTGCAGTTAAATCCAGCAGGTATGAAATGAGTTATCTTTTCTTGAAGTTTTCAGCTTGCACCCTCCTCCCTCCCAGACATACAAACCAGATACCTCTAGCTAAATAATTTGTGAGTATATATAATTTGCCTCTGTCAACATCATGTTACACTAACCTATTTGTGAGATTAAATTAAAGGAAAGTAATCAGAACTGGAAATTATGTAAAGACATTTTTAGCTATGTCCCTAGGTTTTAATAAAGTTAACACAGTATTTCTGTCCATGTGATGGTAACTATGATTTGCCAGCCACTGTTGCCGAGCGGTTCTAGGCACTTCAGTCCAGAACCGCGCGACTGCTACGGTCGCAGGTTTGAATCCTGCCTTGGCTCAGATGTTAAGTCCCATAGTGCCCAGAGCCATTTGAACTGTGATTCATGATTATCAGAGTCTATATGTTCCAAATAAAAATTGGAACTTCATGTGTATAAATGTACAAATTATTAGACAATGGGACCAACAACTGACACTTTTAAATTGATGACTAGACTAAGAGATTAATAATAGGTAAAATACTGCAAGATACTTGGCGATAAGTTTGTTTCAGGACAAGGTAAGGGGGGTGGGGGGCGGGAAGAATCAGCTCCCTCTTTGTGAGCATACCAGAAATCCTTTATCAACCCAAGGTAAAATAAGATATAAAAATACAGGGTCAAACAACTAATTTAAGTATCTTAAAAACCAAATGACTAATAAAATTGGAAGCTAAGAAAAGTAAGTTCGTAGTAAGTAGGGTGAAACACAGGGGGCTGCAACATATTGCCATTGTTGTTTGACTTGTCTATCAAAGAAAAAAGAAATGGATCAAAACAAAATAAAAATGAGAATGGAAATGTATCAGAAGCAGATAGGAATAAGCAAGGAACATATTCTTTAATAAATAATTAAAAAAAAGAAACTGACATGTGAGGCAGATGTTCCTACAATTTTATGTTCAAAGCACAGCAGTCTGTGAAAGCAAAATATTTATGACATTGAAAAAAGAAAATCAGTGAGTGAAAAGTGTGTGTAGGTGAATTGTGGTGAAAGACTGGATATTGGAACTTCTGTTAGGCTGCCCAGTATTAGTTAACTTGGTAGTAAAGGAGCAAGTTTGCAAGGGCAGATAACTGTTTGGCTACGTAAAATAGAGTGGGAGTATGGAAAAGCTAGTCCAAGATAGGATGAAAAAGATAACAGCAACTTAAAAAATGAATTGATAAGTTACCATGAACCCCATTCCAATCTAGTGAATGCAGTGGTTGACAATATCTTGTGACATTCGCCTATAAGGCTCAAACAATAATTGCTAAATAAAAATACAAAATGTTGACAAGACTGTATCTAAGCTGTCACTCTCTTTTGAAACAAGGGTGTTTAAACCAACAAACACGCAGGAAAGCAGAGACAACTCGCACACTAGAGAAGGATGGGCAGTATCATTGAAGGAGTGAGCATAAACCATGTGGAATATGTGTGGTACAAGAAATGATAGTAAGAAAAAAAAAAGAAGAAGAAGAAGAAGAGGAAAAATGTTGATCTGGAAACAAGGGAATAAAAATTTGCCACGTGAAGAGACAAAATGGTACTGTGCTGATGAGTGTGTACAAGTGGTGATATACAATATACATTGATAAAGGAACTCTGCATTGGGCCCAGAAGACCACGCAATGCTCTTCGAGAGATGTCCTCTACTATATATCTATGGAGAGTTAGGGGATCAGTACACAACTCTCCAGGCTGTTATCAACTTCCAGAAGTTGAAGACACTACTTCTCACTTGAGTAGCTCCTCAGCTGGAACTACAAGCAGAGTGTACCCTATTCCAGTCTGTCCACCGAGCAGAATTTCCCAACTCTACAAGGAATTGAACCTGATCCCTTTCTATGGCACGCCTGTGGCATACTGACTGCATAGCTGTGGCAAGAGTCATAATATACACTTGTGAACAATTGAGTTATAACTATTCTGTTTATTGGGGAGAGAGTATGTATATTTCCAACGTGAATGAAATAGTTTAGTGTATCGTAACTGGAATGTATTCAGACCTCGTACTTGTTGTGTGAGAGCGCAGTGTCTTAGAAACTTGTAGTGTTTGTCTTAGCATGAACTAACCGGTGAGCCTTACTTTCTAGTATTTTTAATTATATATCATTACTGGTGCCTCTGGCACTTATGTGTTGCAATAGCAATAGCTTGCAATAGCAAACATTGAGTCAACCATGGTTTTTGGATTAGAAGTAGAGGTCAGCTGGGTTGACAGTGGGAATAGAGTGATGGGAAGTGGACAATAAGCAGTTATATTGAAGGGTGCATTATTTGATATGTTAAGGTTAATTACAAAACGTGGATTGGAGAATTTTTCACGTTGAGCAGAAGTAAGTTTACAGGACCAGATGTCAAATTACACATGATCAGTGTGAATCCCTATAGTCAGCATGAACACGCACACAGAATAATTTATAGGTAGTCTTGCTGTATATAAAAAATCAGATTTGTGCTGAACTGTCATGAACAAACTGTCACTTCTCTGGAATAAATAGACTCTGATTTGTTAATTACATCTGTGTAAATGAAAAATATAGGAAAACATAGATTGCTGCTTACTGTAAAGGAGACATGTTACATTGTAGACAAGCACAATTATAGAGGCACTTACATAAAGCTTTCGGCCACAGCCTTCATCAGCAAAAGAGATACAGAGAAACACACACATTCATACACACAGGCAAGCACATGTCACACGCATATGACTGTCAACTCCAGCAGCTTGCCCCTAGCTGTTGGACTTGGCAGTTTTTTTTTTTTCTCTGTGTGTGTGTGCGTGCATGCGTGCGCGCGCGGTAGGCTTGCTTGTGTGTTGTGCCTGTGTGCAACTTTGTTTTCTTTACGGTAAATAGTGATCTATCTTTCCCTGCACTGTTGATATTCCTACCTGGAATTTCCATTGTTTAATATGTAAATATTTAAAGAAGGACACAGTTACATATATTCTGTCACTTGAAGACTAATACATGAAGTCAGTGGACATTATTTTTTATTGCAGAGGATCTTCGTCACCACTAATTATTAATTTTGTGTTCCAGTTAATTAGACATGGTTTCATCCTTTCCTGGATGTGCTCTTTTTGTTAAATCTTTCTTCAAAAGATCTGATTTACTTCAAATTAATAAACCTGAGTATTCTGAAAAAGGAGGTGCAGCTTACAGCTGCAGTGTGACAGTTGAACACAGGGTGATTTTATCACTGCCATATCGTGGGTACCCATGGCTCGAGACACTTATTCTATAAGGGTGTGTAGTCATTGGGCTTTCTTGTACCACAGTGTCAAAGGTGTACTGTAAGCAGATTTATTCAAGGAAAATACTACCACAGTCAGCAGAGTGAACTGCTATGGGCAACAGGATATCATTGACAGGGGTTACCACTGACTAGCATGGCTTTAGCAGCGAACAGGTGGGCCACAATGTAGCAAATGACTCACCAACTCAGTGACAGTCAATAAACAGTAACCATTCATGCCACTGGGAACTGTCACCTCTTTGTGGGATACAAACATGCAATCTGCACACTGCTCGTCACACTTACAAAGATTAGCATTGGTTCGGAACAGCACCAGGGGATGCTCGAAGCATGCAGGAAGGTCGTCTGTCTGATGATTTGCGGTACATATTGCCAAGGTGGCAGGGAGCAAAATAAGGAGTGATCAAAAAAACTTCCATTTGAAGGCTGCATAGTTCAGATCAGTATGCCACACACACACACACACACACACACATACACACACACATACACACATATCCATCCGCACATATACCCTGCTTGTGTCTGTATATGTGCGGATGGATATATGTGTGTGTGTGTGTGTGTGTGTGTGTGTGTGTGTGTGTGTGTGCGAGTGTATACCTGTCCTTTTTCCCCCCTAAGGTAAATCTTTCCACTCCCAGGATTGGAATGACTCCTTACCCTCTCCCTTAAAACCCACATCCTTTCGTCTTTCCCTCTCCTTCCCTCTTTCCTGATGAAGCAACTGTGGGTTGCGAAAGCTTGAATTTTGTGTGTGTGTTTGTTTGTGTATCTATCAACATACCAACGCTTTCGTTTGGTAAGTTACATCATCTTTGTTTTTAGATATATTTTTCCCATTTGGAATGTTTCCCTGTATTATATTATATATCAGTGCTTTCCTCTCCCACTACTATCCTGCAGACCTTGTCCACAAACAGATCTCCCAAGTAATACATTCCTCCCCACCCAACAACAATGTTACTACCCCCAGACCACACAGAAGCATCCCCCTTGTCACCCAATATTATCCTGGCCTCGAATACATCAACTAATTACTCCGCCACGGATATGAATTTCTCAAGTCAAGCCCTGAAATGAGATCATCCCTTGACAATATTCTCCCCACACCACCCAGAGTTGCCTTTTGCCGACCCCCTAACCTCCGTAACATCCTTGTCAAACCCTACAATATTCCCAGACCACCTTCTCTACCCAGCGGTTCCTACCCCTGTAACCGACCACGATGCAAAACCTGCCCCATGCATCCCCCCACAACCAACTACTCCAGCCCCGCTACTGGTAAAACATACACAACTCAAGGCAGGGCCACATGTGAGACAACACGTCATTTATCAACTGACATGCCTGCACTGCACAGCCTTTTTCATTGGTATGACGACAACTAAACTGGCTGAGCGCATGAATGGGCACAGACGAACTGTCCGCCTAGGAGATGTCCAATACCCAGTAGCGGAGCATGCTCTCCAGCATAATTCTAGGGACCTAGGAACCTGCTACACCATATGTGCCATTTGGCTTCTCCCGCCCAACACCAGTACCTTGGAACTGCGGAGATGGGAACTTGCACTCCAGCACATCCTTTCATCCCGCCATCCCCCTGGACTGAACCTACGTTAACCAACCTCACTCCCATTTACTCTTTAGTCTTCTCCTCTTTCCCTTTCCTCTTTAGCCATTCATGCATCTTTTCATCCTACATAGTTGTGTTTATCTTTATACTATGTGCCTCTTTACTTCTGTATTCATCCTCCTTGGTTTGAAGCTGGCACAGTAATTACAGTAGAATATCTTTGGCTTCCCTCTGACATCCATGCCTCCATCTTTGCTACCCTCCCTGTTTACCTTTCCCCTGTTGCTTCATAACCTGGGTTGTGAATAACTGAATCCACTTTCCCTTCTTCCCCTTTTTTCCCCTCTCTCCTCCCTGATGAAGGAACGAAGTTCCGAAAGCTAGGATACGTCAATTTTCTGTTCTGTTTTGTGTATCTATCGGCTGTACTGAGCTGAGGTAAGTACTGGTCAGGCCCTCTATCTCTTTGTTAGTATTTGTTTCGTATATATAAACACACACACACACAGACAGGATGATGCGTATTAACATTTAAAAACCTCCAAAGCACTGTAGATGACCCTGAGACAAGTAATTTAATACAAGACACATGGGATCATAAATGTTGGATACGATACAAATGTTGGGAAATGTGTCAAAAGCGAATGACAAATGTCACCAGATGATGTACCTTGCCATGCTTGCAGTGGTTGAGCCTCTCGGTCTGTCACACTTGATCATCCCAACCCAAGTCAAGTATTCATATCATTGTGGCTACGGACACACGTGTGCGACTTTAGTAATGGTGTTCAGGATTTGAGTCTTGCATCTGGCAGGCAGTATTTTTTCATTGTGTTAAACAATTATGTATTTATATTGAAGTTTATTATTTTATTTACCGGCCTTGCAGTTTCCTTGATTTCTTGCAAAGTACAGTACAATGAAAACCTACCATATTGCATAACAAGTAGATGAGTATAAACTTCAGAATAGCATCATCGCCATTAAATGACCTATGTTTTCTTTACTAACTAATGTCTGTAAACAAAAAGAGAAGGGACAGAAGCAAAAAACACAAAATCAGAACTGCTTTTGCTTGATTACAGCAGGGACAATAATTTTGTAACATCTACATTTACAACAGATCATATTTACAAAATGTTTTCGAAATTTGCTCTGTTTGCTCAAATGAAAGTATTGCACTGCTCAATCATTCCTTTACACTCAACCCCAACTGCTGCACATGCTGTGGGGTATGTCATCTGGTTACATCATATGTTCAGTGTTTCTCACCAATTTTTGGGGTATTTTGAAATGTACAAAAAGGCAAATGCAGAAAGTTATCACATTTTGCTGCACATTACCTCCGTCACAGAAAAATAAAGTATACAAATCTTCTCAGATTTGCCACTGAATAATTTTGTGCAAGCCTCACAATATTTCACCAACACAACTGTTCATCATCTTCAGGTAGTGGTGGGTCCTGTCATCACTGCTGCAAGATGTGGCTGGTGATATTCGCACAGCAGAATTGAAATTTGTCAGGCTAGAAGCAGGAGTACGAATGTGTGGACAGGCACTCCCAGTTGGATGGAAATTCCGTTCATAGTAGCCTTCTGCTTATGTGTTGTGGGCAATGACTGCACTTCTGGACACTCGTGTGGTTAAAAGCTGAATTAACTCTCTGCAAGGTGCTGCATCAGGTCATACATCGGAGGATCTGGTTTCTACTGTTTTAATTTCATGGCAGTCAGTGCTGGATTCTGGGCAGTGCTTAATCAAAATTCCATATTCCTGTTGGTAAGATTGCCCATCGTATGGATACATGCCTCATTCTTAAAAACACAATCCTAGAGTGATGATGCTGAGGATAAAATTTCAGTCCTCTTGGGAAACGTGTGGTGCCCTGTATTCAGGCAGTGCTCTGCTACCACTAATTTACTGGGTGGCATTTTTGTCAGCGCTGTTGAACGCAGTGTTCTTGCACAGTGTGAGGTGTCTGCCCTATATAAGATTTCCCATAATGGCATCAGATCTTATATATGATCTGTGTTTTCTAAGGTCAAGATTGTCTTTAACTGAACACAAACAATTCCTTAGTTTTGCTGGTAGACGAAAAACACAATTGATTCTGTTTCTCTTAGCGATTCTTCCTATTTTTGAAAACATGCCACTGAAATATGGCAAAAAAGCCATTTGCAGTGCTTGTCTAAGTATCTTCATTTACATCCCTACACTGAACTTGCTTTGCTCAGAACACATTTCAAATCTGTTTACAAGAATAAACATTCTGCTGGAACACTGTTCTTAGGTGTTACAGTTCACCAGGCAGACTGTCGGTATCTGAGATCACGTGTGCTCTATGTGCCAGGGAGTGTAAGACACTACCACATTGTGCAGGGTGACGGCAACTTTTGGACCGCAAATATAACTCTGCGTGTATCAGTTTTCAGTAGAGACTATGCCCCAGTGTTCTGTCAGATTTTCTTCTAACCGTGACATCCAGGAATGGTAAGCTGCTATCTTTTTGTACTTCCACAGTGAACTGAATATTCAGATGGAGCGAGTGCAAATGCTGCAGGAACATAGGTAGTGTCTGTATTATGTGGGCCACACCACAAATGTCTCTTCAGCATTCTGCCAGAAGGAGGAATGTTGGATATTTACTAAGGGAAATAGAGGATCTCCCATGGGAACTCTGTCCACTTGATCAAAGTAGTTGGTGTTACATAAGAAATAGGATGAGGTATGCACATGTTTAAACAGCACCACAATTTCTTTCTCAAACTTGCTGCTAATAACCTCTAATGAGGGCTGCAGGGGCACTTTTGTAAGTAATGATACAACATTTGAGCTAACTAAAAGATCTGAATGTTCTAGTTTAAGCATCTTCAGGTATTCTATGAAATCCTCTGAATTCTAAATACGATGGTCGTAGTCATCCACATGATAAATTTCAAAGCTGTCACGTGGACATTGCCAGTTGCATCTTGCAGCAGTGATGGTGGAAATCACCACCACCTGAAGATGCCAAAACGTTGTGTCACTGAAATATTGAGGGAGGGACTTGCATAATGTTATCTGGTGGGGAACCCAAAGTGTTTTTGCAACAGATCTATCAGGCAAGCCTGAAAATTCACATATACTCCAAGCAGTAAGTACCTGTTGTAAAATGGTCACATTAGTGAGCTTGGCAATTAATTAACAGTTTATCAATAAATTTGGCTTCATTTTGCAAGAAATTGTGCTGTGTTCCACTACTCCCTCTTCAACAAAACTAATGTCACTTTCTGCTCCACCTCTTCAGCCCGAGATCTTATGTATACTCTTGAGCATTTGTGTAAGATACTTGTTTATTTATAAAAATAAAAGTAACTTCTATCATGACTTTCCCATTTTGTCCAGTGGGTTTGTTATCCTGCTGTTGCCTACTGCAGACTACAAGATTACTGTTGAAGATATCTGCAAAGTTTTTCTTCCTTTTTAGTGTACCAACATTTCACTGTGTGGTAATTGCCTGGTACTGTTTAACGGGTGTTTTAACTGTTGTTTCAGAGATGCAATACGAAGCAAATGCAGTGAGGATGACTTGCTTGCCATGATTGGGGCAGCAGTGAGAAGAAAGAAGAAACAACATGCAGGTAAGATACATTACAGCAAATGTAACTCTATACATAGAAAGAAAATTTCTGCTTAACAAGTCATAGCAAACATAAGAGCAAAATAGAATGAAAAACAACAGTGATAGAACCTGTGATTTTTGTGTAAAATTGGATTTAATTTTTTATTTAGTATTCATTCTGATTAATGCCCATTGGTCAACAATACATTTCAGCCCTAGAATTTGGTTCTGCAAGGTCCACCAGATAACCATATATGGCTGTTGTAACTCCTTTATTGGACTTCAGAAGTTTTCCAGCAACAAATCTTTTTTCTTTCTTTCTTTCTTTCTTTTTTTTTCTTTTTTAAAAAAAAGCTAAAATGCAGAAAACATCATAAAGGAAACACTCACAGAAAAGCATCAGTGTCCTTGAAACAATGGAAACTCCAGTAGGAATATCAACAATGTTGGAAAAGACAGATTACTACTTACTGATGAAGGCTGTGGCTGAAAGCTTTATGTAATTGTCTTTTAATTCTGCCCATCTGCAGCCTAAGGTATCTTCTTTATGGTAAGTAACAGGCTGTCTTTTCCTTCATTATTCATTAGTGTTCTTTGTTTTTATTGCTGTTTAGCAAGCATTGTGTGGTATATAAGGGATGCGAATAGCATCAGATGTTGAATCATCACTCTGGAGGATATGAAGGTGCTGCATATTGGTGTGAGACAGCATCATCTGATGAGAGTTTGAAAGAAACCTCATTGTGGATGTCCATTTGGTCGCCTGGTTAAACCTTGCAACATCTGTATTTTTGGAGTATTTGGATCTGACAGTGGCCTGATGTTGGAAAGTAAGGGCATACTCATCATCAATGTTCCAGTTGACTACATCAGACCACTACAAGGGAGCATCACTGTGTAGTGTACTGAGTACATTGTAACCTGTTCACGTCTGTGACTGCCATCTGAGAACAAGTACAGTAAACTCTCGTGCAGCTACACTTTTGGCTAGCTAGATTGACACTTGACAAGTTTTAATTTGCGTGCACCTGGAGCCAAGTATTTGCTGGTGCTTTTTGGCAACCTACTGCTAATCAGTGCACTGGTGCATGTCAAAAGTCCAAGTATCGTCAATTCATGCGTGTGTTGGTTGAAGCTCTAGTGTGTTTCTTATTTGTATTGCATGGTTTCATGCCACTGCCATCTATTGGAACTCCTTGTAAGTACAGTACATACAGTATTGTTCTATGCAGCGCAACATAGACCTGTCGAAACCGACAATTAGAGTGCGCCGCCTAACACTTTCCACTTGTTGTCGGTACATCAAAGCTGAGTGTTTAACAGTGAACGTACAACACCCTGTTGTGTTGCCACATGGGCTTGGGTAGAACAGAGGAAATGGCATAGATGTATTGAATGCTTTCATTTGATGGCTGCCACAGCCTGGTTTCAAAAGTCAAAAGTTTGTCTAGTGCATCTCGAGTGTTGTCAAGTTGTGCATCTGTGTGTTTCTGATTTGAGGTTTTGTGCTCCCACTATGTGCCTTAAAGTGTCCAGAGATAAAAGGGGCCAAAAACCATAAAGGACTCAGTCGAGTGTCTGTAAAAAGAACACTGAACGTGACTATGGGTGAAACATAAAACGAATGTGATCTTGTTGGAAAAAGAGCTTCACTCTTTGCAGAGAATTGATGCTGGTGAGCCACCCACAGAAGTGGCTGCAGAGTAGGAGTACAATTACTGATCGGAAGACAAATCAATCAGGAATTGAAAAATTTTGTTCCATCCAAACATTGGGCAGCGCAGTGAAATCTTGAAAAACAATGAGAAAAGGTGCACATCCTCAGTTAGAAGAGGCATTATTTTTGTGGCACGAATAAATAAGAGCCAAAGTTGTGTCAGTTTCAGGTCCTCTACTTTGTCAAAATGAGCTGATGAGCTGATTGAAGGAAAGGAGCAAGAATTCCTCGGAAGTAATGGCCGGCAGGATCGTTTCAAGAAGCGGCATGGCATCCATGAAATTGCCATCAGTGCCAAATCATTATCTGTGGATGAAGCTGCTATGCTGATTTTAAGAAGAAACTGCACACAATCATTGACAAAGGAGGTTATACTGGCAAACAACTTTACAAATGTGATGAAATTGGGTTGAATTACAAAATCCTGCTAACGAAAACCCTTGCCTCTAAAGAAGAAGAAATGGCTTCCGGATCCAAAAAAATCAAAGATATATTTACTGTCCTTGCTTGCAGTAATGCCACTGGCAATCATAAACTGTGTCTTACTTTAATTGGCAAATCCAAAACACCAAGAGCATTTAGACACCAACCAACCAGCTTTGCCACTGAGGTACACGAATCAGTCTTAAGGCATGTATGAACAGTGCCATCTTCAGAGAGTGGTTCCAGGCAGAGTTTGTTCCAGCTGTAGTAAATTACATGGCAGGAAATGGACTTCCTTGAAAAGCGCTACTTCTTGTGGACAATGCTCCTTCTCACCCAGGTGATCTGCAAGATGGGGATATCAAAGTTGTATTTCTCCCACAAAATGTCACATCTCTATGTCAACCGATGGACCAAGGTATTCTTGAGGCGATGGAAAAACATTACAGACGCAAGATGCTGGAATACTTAATAGATGTGATTGATGCTGCAGATGATTTTGTGGAAGCTCTTAAAAAATCGATGTTTTAAGTGTCATTCATTGATTGCTGAAGCTTGGAGTCTAATTCCTCCACTTCCTCTTGTTAGGTCTTGGAAAAAACTCTTAGATCGTAAGGCAACCTAAGTGGTGGGAAGGAGGAGGCAACACCGAAACTCAAGCTGACATAATTTTGGTGAATTTACTGGAGAAGCTGGTTGTAAAGACACACACTTCGGAGACATTGAAGAGTGGATGGAAAATGGCATTTTTTCATGTGACTGAGGATGAAATCGTCCAAAATGTGACTGATCATAAAGCGTCACAAGACTATGTTTCTGATGATGAATCAGAGAAAAATATTCCTCACACATTCTGTTACAAAGTGATCCAAACTGCCCTGGAGTACATCAGCCAACAGGAGGAGACGATTTATTCTGAAATAGTTTGATTTCAACATTGGAGATGTATTGTTGCAGCAATAGTTTCTCAAGCAAAAAAACAAAAACAAAAAAACATTTGTGACTTCGTTACCAAAAAATAAACTCTAATGAAGCATCCTAGAACTTCTATGTCCATAACTTAAAAAGTTTTTTTTTTTTTTACTTTTCTTGAGAGTTCCTCTAGACAGACTTTTCGTTCCTTTGAGTAATCTCTAGATTTGTTTCATAATTTTGTTCAGTAGTTTATTTTTTATTAAAAAGAGTAGGTAATAAAATTAAAACTCCTGTTTTTTTCCTGCTGCCAAATAAGGGAGATTTTTTCTGTAAGAATGCAAAATAAACGAGCTTTGTTATACAGCATTTAAAAACTTTGAGTTTTCAATCACAGTTTGGTGCCTTTTTAACATGTCAACACAATTTTTTCAGTAAAAAAGTGCAGGGTTAATTGCAACTGTATCAGTAACGTTTTACATACCCTACGCACGTGTTACGATCGTATTTCACAATATTGACGCAATTTGGAGTGTTCACATATGAAAACAGGGGGACTTTGATTTATCTGAAATTTTCGTTATCAGAACCGGCCACCGTCCCAATCATTTCGGATAAACAGGAGTTCACTGTAACAGACTCCTTGCAACATGCTGTGTCATGCAGCTAGGAGCAGCCAGACTATGGAATTGCCGTCCTGCGCATAGGCTGCCATTAACACCCAAGCAAATGACTGCATGTGAAGTGGTACCATGATCGAGAAGTACGGACTGCTAATGAATGGCGTCACATTATGTTCACTAATGAGTCCCAGTCCTGCACTGCTCCAAATGACTATCGTGGAGAAGTTTGACAGTGACCCGGAGAGATGGGGAGAGGTCCCATTCTTCCACATTTTTGGGGGGGGGGGGGGGGGGGGGGTCACAAAGGAGTCCCATGGTGTGGGGAGCCATTGGGTATGACTTCAGGTCACGGCTTGTAATGGCCGAGGGAACTCTGATGGTACAGCAGTGTGTAATAGTATTGTGGTGCTATTTTTCAACAGGCCAGTGCTTGTCCACATGTAGTATGTGTCTCTTTAAATTGTCTGCGTGATGTTGATATACTCCTGTGGCCAGCAAAATCCCCATATCTGTCCCCGATAGAACATTATGGGACCAACATGGACGTCAACTCCATCCCACTGCCTGTATCCATGATTGCAATGTCTAGTTACAACAGTTGTGGATCACCTTTCTCAGGAGGGTATGCAGCAGCTTTACGACATCCTCCCGCACTGTCCAGGCCAGACAGGATGCATTGCTGTATTGCTAAGTGGGCTCAAACTGATAAGTTCCGTGTAAATTTGACTCTGTTTTGTTATCACTGAAATAACATCACATACCCTCTAAATTCGCTATGTTTCAATTTGTTTTCTCCCCACCTTCTGAGTGTCTCACTTTTTTTCAAGCAGTGTAATTTAAGACAGACATAAGAATATGAAAATGGGATGGCATATCACATTGCTATTCAACTATACCCCTAACAAAATTGTAAGATAATGGAGAAGAGGAGGTGCACTATTACACTGACTAGAACGTAAACTTAAAGATAGAATTACATTGTGTAACCTATACCGATGACATAATACTAATTGACAAAAACATCACTGATGTGCTAAAGCAATTTGAAATATTAAGGGAGCAAGCTAGGAAAATTGGACTACTAATTTCACCTGGAGAAAACATTCTTGGCTGATACCAAAATGGCACTGGGTGAACTTATATAGGAAATGACATAGTATTCGGTGTTAAAGAGTTTAAATAGTTAGGTGAAAAAGACCACTGAACATCATAATGAAAAGAAGGCCATAGAATCCAGACTTCAGAAAATACAAACTGTCTCTCAGTTAACTAAAAGTATTTTTCCTGGAACTCTAAAATCTAACATTGTACAACAGTGATCAAATTAGAATTTCTTTATGCATGAGAGAGACTCTTTGTCCAACACAAGACATGAAAACAGCAAGAATGTAAAATTGTAGTAAAAATCTTAGGTCCAAGAATAAAAGATGGAATACATCACACAGAACCCAGTGTGAAATCTCCAGGCAAAATCCTAAAAACTCTTGTTACAATGTGTCTCCAAAGAATCCAACTTGTGGGACATACAGAAAGAATGTATCCAAACAGGCAGCTCATTGGATTCCCACATACTTGAAAAATAAGATCCAACTGATGAAAACAAACAGGAAGAGACCTTAAGAAATTGGAATCACCACATTTACAGTATTCTGATGTAGTGATGAGTCACACAGAGTGCAGTTTCACAGTAGCTTGATCGATGCTTGTACTTGTGTGTGTAGTATATGCAAGTGTGTACAGCGTCTCTTCAGGTGCACTCACGATATGCTAATTTAGTGGCCGAGCAGTAAACCGGATCCCTACTTGGTTCCAGTGTGCTGTGCTAATTATTCTTCTTCACTTGACATTTATGCTTGGAGCTGCAAGAGAGGCCATTTTCCAGATAATGCCACAAAAACAACAAATTCTCAGATATCAGTTTAACTTGCACTCTTCAACATCATAGACAACATTTCAAATTTAATATGTTGCAGAACACTTATTTCATTGGCTAAGTTAAATTTCGAGTGTGACATGCTATTTCGTAAAAAATAGCAAACGGTAGACATGGATGTTGTTGTGACTCTTTCCTAAGGCAACATTTGTGTATTACACTTGTAGAAGTGCACTGCAACATAAAACAGTAGACCGTAAGTTCAAACAATGGAAACTCCAGGTTGGAATATCAGTAGTGTAGGAAACGATAGAGTGCTAATTACCATAAAGATGGCACGTTAAAATGCAGACAGGCACAGTTAAGACACTTACACATAAGCTTTTGGCCACAACCTTTATCAGAAAAAGAAATAGAAATACACACCATTCATTCACACAAGCAATCACACCTCACACACACATGACCGCCAACTCTGACAGCTCAGACCAGAATGCTAGTCTGTAAGTTTGCTACACAATAAAATAATTATTCTGAGCTACAAGAAAAATGGATTCAAAGAACTTAACTGCTTGAAGAAAAAAAAGGGAAGCTCCCTAAAGCAACGTAGTTTCACGAGTGTGCATACCAGTGGTAAATTATGAGAGTTGCAACTCTCTGAAATGGATACAAAGGCCACCAGATTGCATTAGCTTTGTTTCTGTCTCGGATTGTTACCATGAATGGTAGGAGCTATAAGAGATGTGAAGAGTGTAAGATGTTGAGTGTTCCCGTGAAGGACACAGATGCCCTGTACTTCTGTGAGTCAGCATTATCAGTGCGTAACAAAATTTGAAGGGGCCTAATTGTGTGTCTCCATTTGCCTGGCTGATTGAATTATGCAATATGCAGATTTGTGAGACATTCAGATGTGGTAGTGTCCCCATGTTGGACTGCTTGGGAACGTAAGGGCAGCATGCTTGTCAGCAAGCTTCCGGTTGACCGTGTCTGACGAGCCCATGGGAGAATTGCTGTAATGTACGCCGAGCACATTGTAACCCTTTCACACCTGCACCTGTCATGTGATCAGCAGTGAGTCACATTCTGCAAGACCCGCGATGACAGTTGTCAGTGAGTATGACAACGACATAGGGACAGGGCATGTGGGGCAGCATTGGATATGACTTCAGGTCACTCTGACAGCACAGCAGTATGTCATGGACATCCTGCATCCTCATTTGCTACCTCCATGTCCAACGGAGTTACAAGAGACAGAGCAGTGAAAACATATCCAGTTGTTGACTCACAAAACGGTTTTGAGCTGTGACGCATGTAGTCTTAAGTGAATCATTCATACAAAAAGAAAAGAAGAAGAAGCTAAAGTCAGAATGTGAAAAAATTGGAGAATAAAATAGATATTTGAAGACTTCACACTTGAAACTCCCAGTTTTCCTATTGTGAAAGTGCCTTTATGACCATATGCATTTCACTGATGATAAACTTTTTTTTTTCCCTCTGGGTCTTGGCTCCATATTTTTTCATCCAGTTGAGTCAGAATACTTGCATAGTATTTGTGAGGTATTGTTTCAGTCTTGCAAGCTAATCTAAAATACAAATCCCTTTTGCATCCTAGAAAACAATGACCACTCTTTCTCTCCGATGAAGTCACCTTGGCTATTTTTGTGCGACTGCTATTTCATTTCGGTCGTCTCTCTTCCAAGGGAACAGATTGGTGCATAGAATCAATTGTGTGTCAGATTGTCCCAAATTGTTTTTCACATTAGGTTGCAGTCAGGCTTCAACAGACATGCCACTCACTTTCTGGTACGGCCACGGCATCAACTGTTTTGCACATCTTTTTAATTACTGATCTTGCAATATCACACTGTGTTCTTTCTCAGCATTTTCATATTTGATTGTAATTCTAGGAAGTTGTTCATGAGTCATCTTACAGAGACATATGCCACATATCAATTCAGCCACCCATTCCTTAACTGTTGACTACGAAGGAACTCCCCCCATGAACCATGGACCTTGCCATTGGTGGGGAGGCTTGCGTGCCTCAGCGATACAGATGGCCGTACCGTAGGTGCAACCACAACGGAGGGGTATCTGTTGAGAGGCCAGACAAACATGTGGTTCCTGAAGAGGGGCAGCAGCCTTTTCAGTAGTTGCAGGGGCAACAGTCTGGATGATTGACTGATCTGGCCTTGTAACATTAACCAAAATGGCCTTGCTGTGCTGGTACTGCGAACGGCTGAAAGCAAGGGGAAACTACAGCCGTAATTTTTCCCGAGGACATGCAGCTCTACAACTTGACCAGAAGAAGAGATCGGTTGCTAGGACATGTTTTGAGGCATCAAGGGATCACAAATTTACCATTGGAGGGCAGCATGGAGGGTAAAAATCGTAGAGGGAGACCAAGAGATGAATACACTAAGCAGATTCAGAAGGATGTAGGTTGTAGTAGGTACTGGGAGATGAAGAAGCTTGCACAGGATAGAGTAGCATGGAGAGCTGCATCAAACCAGTCTCAGGACTGAAGACCACAACAACAACAACAACATGAAGGAACTGACTCCTAATAAGTAAGATGATGCCTGTAGAAAAGTACAACAAAACAGTAATCTCAAAAAAGTTCAGGATAGACAGTACATTCTGTAGGACATATTAAAAATTATTGGTAAAAGAGACTTGGTGTATAAAATGCAGCTTTTGATTACATGGTAATTGAATTGGATAGATAAACAATCTACTTGCTAAGTGGCGGCAGAACACACACATAAAAGAAGATTATAATTAAGCAAGTTTTCAGAGCGAGTAGCTCATTCTTCAGGCAGAAGGGTTGAAATGGAAGGAAGAGGGGTGAAGGATAGGTCTAGGAAAAAGGGTAGATTTTGAGAAAGTTACCCAGAACCGCAGATCAGGGGAGACTTTCCAGATGGGATGAGAAGGAAAGACTGATTCCACATCTACATACATACTCCACTAGCCACCATATGGTGCATGGCAGAAGGTACCCTGTCTCACTACAATAGTCTGAATAAAATTACTTGATAGTTGACATCAATCACTTGCTGCAACAATGTTGCCACATTGGCTACCAGCTACCGTTTGGTTACAGGTGACAACAAACAAGCGGTTCACTTCACAAATTATGTTAAATGTTTAACACAGAGCAATTTTTCTAGTGGCTGGTGCAAGGTATGTCAGAAATGTTGGATACTCTGTCGACTATTGATTTAAAGTGACCAGTGACTGAACTGGGGCAGACGACCCGTTTTGTATCCCTGACTGTAAACTTGTGTCCTAACCCAGCCGAGAAAATTGTGGTCAACAGTCTGCAGCAGTACTAATATCATGATCGCTTTGTTCATGGCGATTAAAGCTAACCCTTAAGGGTAAACTCAAGACAACAAAAACTCAATTTCAGGGCTGAAAGCAAATTGAAATTTCTCCATGTCATTTGTTACCTGTAACTATCCTTACACTAGCTGCACATGCTGACATGTTAGAAACCAGTGAACAGCCCATGTGGGCACTTGTTCGTGGATTATAGATGACTGAGGCAGATTCCAAATGAAGAAATAAAGACAGGAAGACAAATAAGACCAAATAGAACAGTCAAAACAATGATGAAAAATGATGCAGCAAAGTATTAAAAATAAAAAAATACATTTAAACCAATTAATTGAATGAAAATAATAATCACACTCTTTTGGTTAGATTTAGAAATAAAAATTTTGCTACATTGATGAGATTCAAACCTATGACATGCTACACATTAGATTAATCTGCCAACCATTGTGCTATGCCACAGCACTGCATGAAGTATTTATATATGTGAATATAGTGACCCAGTTGCAACTATGAATTGTAACCTTAAAAATTTCAGTTTCACGCAGTGTAGTGAAAAGCTTATCTAATGTAAGATGATCTCTGTGAATATGATAACTATATGTATGATACTGAATTACACCTTGTGCTGAGTTATTCGGTAGTGTTTGGTTAGTGCTATGAATGAAATGTGTGTCTTTCATTAGCATTGTTAATGTGTGTTGTTTTTGGTGTAGTTATCGTGTGTCATGAAATACATAATAAAAGTGTCGGGCTTGTAATTCGGGATACAAATACATCAAGAAAGAATGCTGAACCAGGAATTGGAAGTGACTGGCCAATTTTGGTGGAGTTTGGCAACAGCAGACAGTTCAAGTGTGACGCTGACTACTCTTATTGGCGTTTGAAGTGCCAACTATCAAGTAATTTTAATTCGACTGTAGTCAGTTCCTTTCCCGTTCCATCTGCCAATCGAGTGAGGAGAAAGTGAATGTCTATATGCCTCTCTATGAGTCCTAATTTGTCGTCTCTTAACTTCGTGGTCCTTATGCATAATGTATGTTGGTGCAAGCAGAATTGTTCTGCAGTCAGCACAGTGTTCCTCAAAATCCCTCCAGGGATTCCCATTTGAGTTCCAGAAACATCTCCATAATACTTGTATGTTGTGGTTTCAACCTACTGTTAACAAATCTAGTATCCTGCCTCTGAATTACCTCAAAGTCTGCTTTAATTCGACCCCTTGCGGATCCCAGACACTCAAACTGTACTCAAGAAGAGATCACACTAGCACCCTATATGTGATGTCCATCACAGCTGAGCCACACTGTTGTAAAATCCACCCAACAAACGAAAGATGATTATTCGCCTTCCCTACCATGACCCTCACAAGTTCGTTCCATTTCATATCACATTGCAACATTATGTCCCGATATTGAAACAATGTGACTTCTTCATTCATGACACTACTAATGCTGGATTCTGGCATTATGGATTAGTTTTTCCAACTCATCTGCAGTAACTTATATTTTTCTACATTTAGGGTTAGCTGTCATTTATCACACCAACTGGGAACTTTGTCCAAGTCATCTTTTATCCTCCTAAATCACTCAACGATGACACCTTCCATACACCACAACATCATCAGCAAACAACCACAGATTACTGTCCACTTCGTCCATCAGATCAGTTATGCACATAGAAAATATGAGTAATAGCGCTCCTATCATGCATCTCTGGAACGATCCTAATGATACCCTAGTCACTGATGGACACTCACCGTCAGGATAATGTAGTGGGTTCTATTACTTCAGAAGTCTTTGAGTCACTCACATGTCTAGGAATCTATTCCATGTGCTTGTACCTTTGTTAAGAGTCTGCAGTGAAGCACTAT
Organism: Schistocerca piceifrons; assembly: GCF_021461385.2. Lineage (NCBI taxonomy): Eukaryota > Metazoa > Arthropoda > Insecta > Orthoptera > Acrididae > Schistocerca > Schistocerca piceifrons. The sequence goes on from NC_060140.1 coordinate 12,101,630, forward strand.
GTCAAATGCTTCTCGGAAGTCAAGTAATATGGAATCTGGGTTTGTGAATTTTGTGATGGCAAAGTTAGAGGAGCAATGCATCTGCATTAAATTTTGTGTGAAACTCAAGAAAACCTTTACAGAGACACACCAAATGATGCAGGGAGCCTATAGCGATGAGTGCTTAAGCCATACTCGGTGTTACGTATTATTCACACGTTTTAAAAATGGCTTTACAAAAGTCAAAAATGATCCTTGTTCAGGACACTCTTAGATGTCCCCTGATGACGCTTGTGTCAGCAACGTCAACGAAATTGTGTGTGTCAGTCGAAGATTCACTGTCTGAGAGATTGTAGAAGAATGTAACATTTCAATTGGATCATGTTATGAAATGACACAGCATCTTGGAATGCATTGTGTTGCCGCCAAGTTCATTCCACGGCTCATGAGTCAAGACCAAAAAAACTTTTTGGATCTCACAAATGAGAATGAGATGTTCCTTGCGAGAATAGTATGACCCCTGCAGACTTCTTTTTATTTCCAAAGTTGAAAAGGATGAAGTTTCCAATGGTAGATGAGATAGAAGAAAATTCGCAGATGGCACTTTATGCGACCCAGCAAGAGGTGTGTCAAGACTGCTCCTGGAAGTGGAAATGATATTGGGAGTAGTGTATCAATTGTGGAGGAGAGTATTTCAAAGGAGACAATCCATAGTAACTAAAAGATAAGCATAGAAAATTTTGTGGACAAAGTTCTTGAATTTTTTGAACAGACGTCGTATGACAAAAGAGCATGCTGAGTTGCCCATGAGCGATGCTTTGTACTGATTTGTGGACATAAACTTATTGGTCTCTATGAAACTGATTAGATTCAAACCCAGAATATGTTCAAGAATTCTGCAGCAAACTGATGTTACGGGTATTGGTCTGTAATTTCGCGGGTCTGTTCTTTCGCCCTTCGTATATACAGGAGACGCCTCTGTATTTTTTTCCCGTTGCTTAGGTCTTTCTGCTGGGTGAGAGATTCACAATAAATACAAGCTAAGTAAGGGTCCAGTGCCATATAGCACTCTTTGTAAAACCAAATTGAGATTCCATCTGCAACTGGCGATTTATTTGTTTTTAATTATTTCAGGTGTCAGGGATGCTTACGAGGGTGGTTTGAAAAGTTCTTGAAACAGAATACAAAAAAAGTACTTATGTCACTGAAACTTTTTTGTTTTTCAATGTACCCTGCTTGTAGATTTTCCTCCAGGCCTACAAAATAGTTGTCAACTCAGGCTATCAATTCTTCATTTAAGTGAATCTTCATCCACAAAGAAAAATTTTCAGTTTAGGGAAGAGGCACGTGTGGCAACAATTCATACCTTAGTTTGTGTAAGTTTACCATGGCGTTGGCACATGCGTGCGAGCGTGCATTGGCTTGATGCTAGATGACGTTCTTCCTTATTAAACCTGGCCTTTTTTGCATATCTTTTGTTGCAATTTGTCCAGAAGGTTAGCATAGTATTCTCCACTAATTGTTTGCCCAGTGGGGAGATAATGTACAAACAGAATCCCCTTCTCATCCCAGAACACTGATGCCATGATCTTCCCCGCTGAAGGAATTTGGTGGTGCATCCCAGAACACTGACGCCATGTCCTTCCCCGCTGAAGGAGTTTGGCGGCGGAGATTCAGCATGTTTCCACTGCTTTGATTGTTGCTTTGTCTCTGGGGTATAGTAGTAAACCAAAGTTTCCTCGTGGTCACAAACCAGCACAAAAGATCTTGTTTGTTTCTCCTAAAACAGGCCAAACATTGTTGTGATATGTCCATTCTCATGCGTTTTTGACCCAGTGTCAAGAGTTGCGGCACCCATCTTGTGAATACCTTTCAGATGACATCTGGCAAGCGAGAGCAATTTCATGCACTCTAAATTGGTGATCCTCCTTGATCACTATGCGCACTTTTGCAATGATTTCTAGAGTAGTGACACATCTTGGCTGACCTATTCATGGATGATCATCATCTAAGCTCTCCTGACCAAATTTAAATTCATTTACCCACTTGGCAACAGTTGAAGACAAAGGAGCAGAGTCCCCTGGTGTATTCTGGAAATCGGCATGAATGTCCTTCGCTTTCATACCTTTCTTTATGAAGTACTTAATCACTGCTTGAACTTGAATCTCGACCCGACCCCCCCCCCCTCGTCTTTGCAGATCACCACACAGGAACAACAACAGAGCTGTGTCACTGCCACAGCTCTCTTCCAAGAACACTGACATGGCACGTGTTTACAGGCAACAGTCCAACGAATATCATGTGAACAACTTGCGCTAGCACTGGCCTCTTGTGGTGATTGTTGTTAGGTGTCTTTGTGCTATTGTCAAATGACGGTATGTTTATATGATTCTCTTGCATGAATGATTTCTTAAATGCAAAATTTAAAACATTTATCTCCTACTGCCACACCAGACTGGTCAAGTGACTTGATGGAAACCTTTGACTCACTTAGTGATTTTACATAGGACAATAATTTCCCCTGCTTCTCAGCCAGATCTTTTGCTGAGGTATGACAGTGGTAGTAACCTTTCCTTGTTGCCATTTGGCATTCTCTTTTGAACCAAGAGTGCAGTAGCTTTTCCTTCCTCAGTATTTTCCGAATTTCATTGTTAAACCACAGTGGCTCTTTTGCATCCTTAATTCGTTTACTAGGTACAGACTTGTTGAGAGTGCAATTCATGATCTGTTTAAGCTTTGACCATAATCTCTCTACGTCCATCTTAATGGAACTAAGCGATGTCAGTTCTGTCTAAGTGAGATGCTAACATCTGCTTATCTGCTCTTTCTGGCATGAACATTTTCCTAGCCTTCTTGACTGATTTATTAATTTTTGTAACCTTAGTTGTTATGATGTTATCATGATTATTAATCCCCATCTCTATGCTGAAGTCATTGATGATATCTGGCCTGTTTGTAACTACAAGGTCTAAGATATTTCCATTGCATGTGGCATGCCAAACTAGGTGCTCAAGACAATTTTCGAAAACCACATTCAAAAGTGCTTCACAAGATTGACTGCACCCCCTGCAATTAAGCCATAGGCTACCATCTGTACTCAGTAGGCTAAATTCACCTCCAACTAGTATTGCAAGATCTAGGTATTCACGTGCTACTGTCTGTAGACTTTCTTTGAATGGCTCCAAAACTGTCATAGCAGAACCAGGTGGCTGATTGAAACATCCATTAATTAACGTGATTTCACATACACTTGTTATACGCAACCAGATAACTTCACTGTCACAATCAGCTTTGACCTCAATAGAGACAATGGACACTCCCTCTCCTACAGTATCTAACCTGCCTTTCCGATATATATTCCATTAATCACTAAATATGTCAGAGATTTCTACTCTGGGTTTCAGCCAGCTCTAAGTCTCTGAGAATAATTTGAGTGCGAGACTTTCCTGGATGGCAGTAAATTCGGAAACTGTGTTACAAGTACTTTGACAACTGATACAATTTTGACAATCTACACTGGAGTGAATTCAAAAGATGAACCTCAACCAACATTGAATGTATCTTGGTGATAAAGAGCCCAAATAAATAAATTGATGATTTTATTCCATTTCATCTGATTGAATGAAACACACACAGCATAACTACTCAGAAAACAACTATAGTGCTGATTACATTTACTATCATACATGTAGCACTCTGAGAACATTTCACCTTGTCATAGTAGTCCTGTGTTTTGGAACTAGCAGTGCTTCATTTCACAAAGCGAAAGGAATGGCTTCTGTAAAAAAAAAAAAAAAAAAAAAAAAAAAAAAAAAAAAAAAAGAAGAGGAAATAGTGGTTGCTGGTGTTTTTAACACTATCATTCAATTTAGTTCTTACTGTGAACTTTGCAGCTAGGATATGTAAATGTTCTGAGACTGCTATTGATAATATCTTTATGAACATATCTAGGGGAAAAAAGTCATATCACAAAACCAATAGTAAATGGACTATCTGATCACGACGTGCAGCATCTTGTGTTAAATGTTGAAACTTGTCAGGATAAAAAAATATTAAATCTGAGTACAGGAGGATAATAAATAAGCCAGAAATTGAGGAATTCAGGAAATTCCTCAAAGACATGAACTGGAGAGATGTTTACCTGACTCAAATGGAAAATACAAAGCATTTATTAATAAAGTTACCTCCTCATTCGAAAATTGTTTTCCTCTAAAGGTAACTCAAATCACACAGAAGTCAAAAGATAAACCATGGATTACACAAGGAATAAAGATATCATGTGGGGCAAAAAGGAGACTGTATCTACTATCTAGGAACATTTCTGATATTAGCATTGTAATGCATTACAAAGAATACTGCAAAATATTGAAGCAAGTAATCCAGAAATCGAAGTAGCTTTGTTAAGAGAAAAAGATAATTGTATCGGGCAACAAAATAAGAACTGTATAGGATATAGTGAAGACAGAGATAAGTGGGGCCAAAAAGGAAGTGGAACAGATAGCTCTAAAAGTAAATGAGACTTTGGTAACAAGTGCATGTAGTGTTGTAAATCTCTTAAGCAAGACTTAATTTTTGTTACTGACGGCTCGGGGTTATCAGGTTCGGTGAATGGTGCAATGGAGTATCTGGGACCAGGCTTTGAAGAACATCGTGTAGAACCTATTTGAGGAACTTTGAATTCCAACCATTGCTTCTCAGTATACTTACTCCTTAATGAAATTTGTTGCAAGTTATATATCTATATTTCCAACAAATAGCTCAATACATATTATCAATACTAGGAATAAGAACAATCTACATAAAGACCTAAAATCACTTATGTTGGTCCAAAAGGGGGTCCAATATTCAGGAACACACATTTTCAATAAATTACCAGCAACCATTAAAAACTTGGTTTCAGATAAAGCACAGTTTAAACAGAGTTTGAATGACTTTTTGATAGGCAATGCCTTCTACTCTATAGATGACTAACCTAACAGAGACTGTTAGGCCAGCGTAAGTAAAAATACGTTAGATTTAAGTTTTGACAGCACTTGGTTGCAATAGTCAATATTAGGTATTTTGTGTATGATAAATTTATTAATAGTGCATAACAATGTTTCATTCTGACAGCGTATTAATTCTGTAAATATTAGCTTTTCCAGTTTACTGTATTGTATTCACCTATTTTGACAATCTCGTGACAAATGATCAGGGTAGTATTCATTATATTAAAATGTTTTGTGTTATACATTCTGACATGTTCCACACCCTCGAGAATCATCTCATTTTTTCGGTGTATGTAACGAAAACTGAATCAAATCAAATTCAATCACCATCTCTCGTCATGTAATAACTTCACTTCTTCTTCTTCCCTTGTCGTCTCCTGTTTTTCCAGTACTCGTCCATCTCCTACTCATGTTTTTCCCCCTTTATTCTATTCGTGTTGTTCTCAATCCCCTATTTCTTCTGCATCGAAAGCCTTTTATTTTTATTTATTTATTTTTTATATCGAAGTGAGTCTCTACGGACTGCGTGGTAATAGCCGACTTCACTCTAGTGTCCACGTCTTGTTCTTGCTCCAGCTTTGACTTCCTGCCAGTATCTTCTGAGCCCCTCCAAGAAGTGCCTTTTTATGCTCTTCAGATAATGGTCCTCACTGTCTTTCAGATGTTGATGCCATGTTAAAACCTTGGTAGTTGGTCACCAATCTTCTAAATTTGTTCCTTTCAGGAATTTCTCTCTGAGATACCAATCTGCTTAAGATCTTTTTCACATTCTTTGAACCATCTCAGCCTCGTTTTCTTAGATAGGATGAAACTCCGTATTCTTTTTGTTAGTCAATCACCATCCATTTTCATGAGATGACCATAAAATAACAATCATTTCTTCGTAATGGATGCTGTGATAGGTTCTGTCTTGCTGCACGAGTCCTCATTTGCTCTCATTCGCCATTGTCCATCGACCCATCTATTACCTTAGGATTTTCCTTAATATCCTACACTCACGCTTTTCCAGCCGCTCAGCTTGACCTTGTCTATTCGTGGTCAATGTTGTAACTTGGCCCATATACTCATAGACTTTTTGTTGTAAGTATTCTTTGTCAGTTGGTATGCTTGGTCTAACTCCTCATCCCGACAGTTGCTTCTTCTTTTAATCCATTCTCCTGCTGGATGACTTCAGCGAGATACCTGAAATTCTTAACTCATCCGATTTTTTCCCAGGTTGGTTATCATCCATTCAGGTCCGTCACAGATGTTCGTCATATATTTTGTCTTTTGAATGGAGATCTGGAGTCTAACTTTTTTCAGCAATTTCTGACAGCCTATTTATCTTGTTGACTGCTGACTCTATGTTGTTAGCAAAAATGGCCAGGTCAGCCGCAAAATCTAAGCAGTCAATGCACACCCCTTTGTTCTTAGGACCAAGTTTGAACCACTCTTCATTTGTTTCTTCTTGGGCTAATAACTTTCTCCACTCTCGAATGACATTTTCCAAGACACAATTGAAAAGGAGAGGGATAGTCCATCTCCTCATCATATGTCCGTTCTGATATAAAGGGTTCAGATACCTCACCCATAAATTTTATTTTTGACACTGTGTTAGTAAGAGTTTGTTTGATCAGCTTTCTTGATGTATTATCCACCCCAAACTTTTCCAAAATATTCATTAATGCCTGTCAGTCGATGGAGTCATATACTTTCTGAAAATCAACAAACATGACCACATAGTTATTTCTTCCATTTTTTTTGTACCTGATGATGTTCTTCAGGTTAAAGATCTGTTCTGTGCAAGAATCGCCCTTTCAGAAACCAGATTGATAGTCCCCAATCAGTTGGTTACAATAATCTTCTATTCTATTCTGTATCACTTTGGAGAGTATCTTATATGGAACAGATACTAATGAGGTACCCCTATAGTTATTGACATTCTATTTATCACCTTTTTTGTGTAGACAATGGATTAAAGCTGACTGCCATTCAGTTGGTATCATCCCAGCTCTCCAGATCTCCTCAAAAAGTTGGACTAGTATATCTAGAGTTTCATTATTTGCCAGCTTCAGTAGTTCCACCACTATTGAATCCTCTCCAGCTGCCTTATTATTCTTAAAGTTGTTGATGATCTCTTTGGTCTCCTCTTCACTAGATGGAGATGAGGGGTAGTTTGTGGATTGGGGCACATACAGGGAATCTTTCTTTCGGTTCATCACAATTAAGTAGGTTTTCAAAGTAACGAGACATGATCTTGCAGTTTTCTTTGTTGGTCAGGCCGAGTGTGGTGTGCATACTGTAAGACCTTCAGTACACACACCATCAGATTATTTGACTTGTTGCTATAATGAAGTAAGCGAGTGTCAGCAATATGTCTCGTGGTCTTATCATGGCGTGTTTATCTTCTGCCATTAGGTCAGACGATAGAAATGCCACTTGCATGCTTAGAGTTGCAGATTGACAGTGACCAACTTTAAACAGAACTTGATTAATTTTCACACACATTTATTAAAATAATAACAAATATAAAAATTACTTAACTTGGTTCTGGAGGCTATTTACAATTGACAATCTGAAGTTCCTTTGGTATTGGTACGTTAATCTTATTCTCACATATATCTCGGATACTTGACAAAAGTGTCTATACATTTATCTTCATGGCTATGTACAGGAATATGGTAATCTTATTAGGTGCAGACTGAATCTTGACTATGGACTGGTATAGACAATTGTAGAACTCGTACAGACTGGTACAGACTAATGCAGACTGGTACAGACTAATGCAGACTGGTGCAGACAAATGCAGACTGACTGATCGAAGGTCTTTACACTCGTTATAATACCTCGCACATTCATGTATCACTGCGCGAGTGTGATGCGTGAGGAGAAAATGTTCTATGTTAGCAGCAATCTCATTGGCTGCGTTATATATTAATACGTGGATTAGTGGAAGCAGAATTTGGTCCGTCTCTATGGCAGCGCCATCTCGTCGTGCGGAGATGGACGAGCACTGCGCCTGCGCTGTTGTGCCTAGCGGGGCGCACTCTAGTGGGAAACTTGTGCACGCGCTGAATACGCGGAACTATGTACACAACACTGAGCTTTTCATTTTCGCCTCTAAAATAAAAACTAGGGGCTCGGTATCCTTTCAAATTCGATTTGAACGTCTGATAGAAGTCTCTGACACTGTTTATCTGGAAACGTTGATCGATCTGTTCTAACTGCTGTTTCTCATGCAATTGCTTAGCCCTTCATAGAGTTCTGGCTGCATATTTTCGAACTTCATGGAATACATCAAAATCATCAGGTCTCCTGGTAGAGTTCCACTTTTTCCATGCACTTGCTGTTTGGGCCACCACCTCACCACAAACCTCATTCCACCATGTATGATTCCTCTTTTTAGCTGTCAGGAGTGAAGTATTAGCTGCTTGTTGGATCATGGAGGCAATGTCTGCCCATTTATGGGATTCAACTGTCACTTACTGGTGGCATTGTTCCAATATGTTTTGATTGATTTTGAGCTTCGCAATATCATATTTATGAATTTTATTTCCGGTTTTCATGGTCTTATTGAGAGGGATGAAATTAATTTTGATCTTGGAGAGGTGATGATCCTTTTAAATTCAGTATTTTATCTGTAAAAAGGTTTCTTTCTATTATTTCTGATTGTTTGATGTTGTTTCTTTCTTATTTCTGCAATCCATGCTATCATTGATTCCTTCTTCCAGAACTACTCACTCAGTAGAGGTCTCTAAAAAAAGATTAATCTTCTTTTGGCCATTACTTCTGATATTTTCTCAAAATTTTTGTAGATCTCCTCATTACTTCTCATTTTCCAGCCATCTGTAGCTTGTATTGCAACCATTATTTTCTAATAATGCTCCTTTGAGGAACCTCTGTTCTGTCCAGCTTATAGTTCATCATTAGGCATCCTCATCCATATAAACATCCTGGTCATACCACTGTGGGATAGTGTTTTAGTTTTGTTTTTTTAGTTGTACATTTCTTGTTGTAAATATCCTTTGTCAAACGATTTGCTCTCTCCAGTTTGCTGACTCTTGCATCTACTGTTAATTCTTCTAGTCCATTTTGTTGCACAGTTTGTCCAATATATTTAAATTTACTTACTAATGCTATTTTACATTTTTGTTTTTCTAAGAATGTTGATGCATTGCTTGAAATTGTCATCAATGTTGTTTTTTGGCTGAAATTTTGGGACCAGCTCTCTTTGCTATTTCTTCCAAAAGATTTCTTTCAATAACTGTCTGTCAGATTTTTTGAAAATATATCAGAATCATCTGCAGAAACCAGGCAGTTTACCTTAATTCCATTTGTTTTTCGTCCTAAAATTATTGGTTCAATTTTGTGATTTTTTTTCTCCAAATTCCAGATACTTTCTATTTTTTCTAGAATGCAGTGTTACAGTAAAGGTGATAAACTGTCCCCTTGTCTAACACCAGTTTTTATTTCAAATGGTTGAGATACTTCTCCCATAAATTTAGCTTCAGTCATCCTATTTGCTAGTGTTTTGAGGATTATGTTTGCTTTAACACAAAATTCTTTGATGATTTTACCTATAATTTCTCTGCCTACCAAATCAAATGTTTTCTTGAAACCAATACATGATACTATTATAGTTTTGGTGATTAACAGTCTGTGGAGAATTATCGATTTTCTAATAAACATCTGTTCTGTGCAGGGTCTTCCCTTTCTAGAGCTCCTTGAGATTCTCCCAGTTATTTGTCTAAAGTTTCTACAACTCTGTCCAGAGAATTTTTGATAATATGTTGTGTACCACAGGCAGAAGTGAGGCATCTCTGCAATTGTTGACATTTTCTCATAGCTGTGGATTAATGCTTTCCATAATCTCTTCAGCTTCCCAAATGTTCTCAAACAGCAGTTTTAGATCATTTGTGTGTTCTCACTATTTCAATAATTTTGCTGTAGTGGAGTCTTCATTTGTTGCTTTGAAGTTTTGGAATGATTTGATGGCTTCATGAATTTATTGCTCTGTTAGTAGAAAATCTTCCTCCAGATGTTGTGGGACTGCTATTATATATTGCTACAATTCATTTATTATTTATTTATTTATTTATTTCTTGTTCCGTAGATCCAGTTAGTGAGTCAATCACAAGGATATGGAACGTGTCAAAATGTGCTGTTATTATTATTATTGTTGTTGTTGCTGTTGTTGTTGTTTGGTTGCCTGTTCTTCAGCACTTTCTTTCTGTTTCCTTTATCTATTTGCCGCCATTTTAGCCCATTTACCGGTATTTTCAGCTTGTTCTTCACTTATTTGACCTTTTGGTGGCTCCTCTTGAAGAGATCTTATTTCTCAGCATTTAAAATTACATCATCTGCTGCTCTTTCGCAACTGAATTTCATCATGTCCATTCTAGTTTTTTCATTCATTTAACCATCCATCTTCCTTGACTCAAGATCCTGAATTTTCATCCTTAATTCTTGAACAGTCTCATTTCTCTTTTTACGTTTTCCACATGAAGAAACTTTTGGTGTTCAAAGCTAAGATTAGTATCAGTTTTTTTATTTGTTTCTGCCTATGGCTGCTATATCTCTTTAGTTAGAATATTTTCTCTCTCTGTATTTGATTATAGTCTAAGTCTGAATATTTTTATAAGTAATCAAAATATCCACGGGTATGCTGCCGGTCTATAGTGTCCAACGGGCACAATATTTCGGCGATCAAACACGTCGCCATGATCAGGTGAACTGACGGACTGAGCTCCTGTGAACGTGCCGGCACGGAGATCCGTACGCTATGGCTGCTCAGAGGGAACTGGGTTCGGTCGCGGCGGCGACCGATTTAAATACCGTCCGCCCGCGGCGCGCTCCCTCCGCCGTCCGCGCCCAGCGCCACGGTCGCGCGGTGGAACAGATTGCGACGGCGTCTGAGATGACGTCGGTGTGATGGCTCTGTCCACCGTGGTCGTCACAACTATACGTCTGCTCGATTTACTCTTGATTAACAAGATCGCTGGTTCCCAAGCCTTGCTAAGATTATAGCCACAGTCACGGTTTATGAGGTCGTCATTGGTGCGAATTTTGATGGCCTCTCTAACAACGCTGTCCCAGTATCTCGACGTCTGTAGCAGAGTCCTCGTGCGGTCATACTCCATGGCGTGATTTTCCGACAAACAATGTTCAGCGACCGCCGACTTGCTCGGATACATCAGTCGAGTGTGCCTCTGGTGTTCACGGCATCGATCCTCGACGGTACGCATCGTCTGACCAATATACGACTTGCCACATTGACACGGAATCTGGTACACGCCGGCCTTCCTCAAACCGAGGTCATCTTTGGCACTCCCCACCAGTGCACGAGTTTTATTTGGAGGACAAAACACAGTTCCGACCCGGTGTTTCTTCAGAATGCGGGCGATTTTCCCCGAGAGTGCGCCTGTGTATGGAATAAATGCAGTGCCTACCTCCTCCCTCGTGACTTCATCCATCTCAACAGGTTGCGCTGCAGTGGTTGGGCGGAGAGCACGTTGAATCTGCCACTCTGAGTACCCATTTTTTCGAAATACAGTTCTCAGATGTTCCAATTCCTGGGGTAGACTCTCTGCGTCAGAGATAGTGCGCGCCCTATGTACTAGAGTTTTAAGTACCCCATTCCTCTGTGAAGGGTGGTGGCAGCTGTCTGCATGCAAATACAGATCAGTGTGCGTAGCCTTCCGATACACCCCATGACCTAGGGTGCCGTCAGCCCTTTTCTTGATCAAGACGTCAAGGAAAGGTAATTTACCCTCCGTTTCAGTCTCCATAGTGAATTTGATGTTGGGGTGTATGGAGTTTAGAATCTGTTGATTGGGTAACGATAATGAGTCCCTGACTACCAATCCATTCTGTCAAAGCCGCAAATCAATAGCACTTCATACTTGTGGTGCGAGCTTTAGGCATTTCACCCCGTGGCTTGGTCTTCAAAAGTGAAATAATTGTGGTTCAGGATGTGATAGGGTAAGGGGATTAGGAAAGAGGTGGTGGGTTTGGTATCAGGAGGATGTTTGGAAAGTGAGGCCATGGGCATGGGGGATGTTGTAAAATGATGTTGCATCCATAGTAACCAGCAAGGAGTCATGTGGTAGCAAAACAGGAATTGCAGAAAGGCGGTGAAGGAAGTGAGCATTGTCTTCATTGTAGGATGGGAGGTTACAGACAATGGTTTGCATGTGATGTTCAGTGGGAGGATTGTACCCAGCCACAGTTGGACAAGTGGAGAGACCTGTGTAGTTGGGTTTGTGTAGTTTGGCGAATAGGTAAAAAGGAAGGAGTGGTGTGAGGAGGGAGATTGATCCAGGAGTCAGGTTATGGGATGGACTTAAGGTCTTGGAGAGCTGCTGGAGTCTTGGAATTCTAGGATGTGATCATGGTTGTAAGGTTTGTATGCAGAGGTGTTAGAAAGTTGGTGAAGACTCTCAGCCACATAGTCACTATGATTCATGAACACTGTGATGAAGCTTTTATCTGTGGGAAAGATGATAAGGCACGGATTGATTTTCAGGATATGGGTAGCTGTGTGTTACATAGGAGTGATGTTGGTCTCATTAGGGAGGATTTAGGAAAGGAAAGTAAGGCCGGGTTAGAAGTGACGAATTCCTGAAAGATAACCAAGAGATGACTGGCTGGAATGGGAGGTTCAGGGTGGGAGGGAGGCTGGAACTGTTTTAAGCAAGGTTCTATGTGAGGTTTTTGTTGGCTGTTATTAGTGGGATGCATCATCATCATCATCATCATTTAAGACTGATTATGCCTTTCAGCATTCAGTCTGGAGCATAGTCTTGATCTATTTCTATAGTTTTTATATCCCTTCCCTTCCAACACACACACACTAGCCACCAAGGAAGAGCCTACAGCTTTGATTCAACACACCCCCCCCCCCCCTTCCAGTCATACCCTCATACCTCCCTAATGCACATTGAAGAAATTTCCACTGCAGAGATTAGGTAAGGAAAGAAGGTCCTTTACAAGTCCAGCACACTTGAATTTAGGTTTTGGGCTAAAGGTGAGGCCTTCAGAAAGTACCAAGACTTCTGCAGGGCTAAGAGTTGTGGCAGAAAGGTTGACAAAAGTTTTACAGGATTGGTGTTTAGGATGTATATATCTCATGGATGATGGAGGAATTTGTTGCGATTGTGGAAGATGGAGTAATGAACAAAGCATAGTTAGGGAGGTATGAGAGTATGACTGGGGGGGGGGGGGGGGGTTGAATCAAAGCTGTAAGCTCTTCCTTGGTGGCTAGTGTGTGTGTGTGTGTGTGTGTGTGTGTGTGTGTGTTGGAAGGGAAGGGGTATAAAAACTGTAGATATAGATCAAGACTTCACGATTACTACCAGGTTTAAATGGGTGGGTGTTGTAATAGATATGTAGAGGTGGAGGTGATGAGGCTTGCACAGGATAGATTAGTATCGAGAGCTGCAGCAAACCAATCTTTAGACTACCACAGCAACAACAAAAAGGTCATAAGATGGAAACAATTTTGCGTCGTAGTATCTCCCTCTGTTTCCACTCCATGTAGTTTTCACTTGTGGTAATGTGGCGTGTGTACAGAGATTTATCGGGTGTTGTTATTTTTTATTGTACTGTATTAACAGGATTTATCAAGAGTGGTGATAACATCAATTTGTGACAATAAATCTTTGTCATGTGTAATCTATAATACTGTTGTTCCATTTGTAATAAACAATTTCTTTGATGCTGTTTTCCCAAATAAGCCTAAATTTTACTGTTATTCACATGGACAGAGGCAGAGTAAGACATGGGAGATAACTTCAGCTGATCTTCGAAGATCAGTTTCTTGAGACAGAGACAGTGTCATTATTATTATTGTTATTGTTATTGTTATTATTATTATTATTATTATTATTATTATATTGAATTATTGTTAACTAATACCCCCTAAAGTAGAGCAGTAAAGCACCATCAATTTTGAAGGCTTTTTTTCTGTCTCTTTCATTTGTCTTTCAAAAACTTCTCATATATTCATTGTGATTCTTCTTCCTCTCTTCTGTACCGTTCTTCCCCGTTTCCTTCTCTTTCAATATCTGCTGAAATTTCTGTTTCCAAGTTTTTTACTCTGTATTTTTTCCTGTCTGTGATGTCTTCTGTGGAGATTTTTAGTTTCTTGAGGTCCTCCATGGTTTCCTATACCCAGTTGGTTTTCACTTTATTAGTCATAACTATATTAAAAATATTCTTGGTAAGTCTGTTTTTGTGCATAATTTGTATGTGTCTCTAGAAATTTGTCCTTCTTTACCTGGTGTTGTTTTTAATCCTCTGTTTGTATTTGTACAGTTCTTTTGTCAATATGTTTATCCAGATCCCCTGTCTCTGAACTGGCCTGTACATCTTTCCTTCTGTTTTTCCATCTCTTTGATTTTTATTCTTCCCTTCATTGCTGTTGTTCTGAGGTGTACAAGGCCTATGGTAACTACTGTACTACAGTGTCTTAATTTGGCATTGATGGAAAAACTTGTTATAATTGTTCCATATAAGTCTGAATACTTTATGCAGTTTTGTGATTCTTTTTTCATTGGATGTTGAGTTCAGTCCCATTTTCTGTGTAATCTCTTCCAGGCACTGGAAACTTTCTTCATGTGATATCTTTCCATACTTTGTTACCAGTGGGTGTCTGTCTCTTTACATTATGTCAATGTACAAGTTTTTTTCATGTGAGATTTGTAGTCCCATTTTGACTGAGATTTGATAAAGAGTTTGTAGAGCTTTTTTGTCTTCTTTTCTGTTATTTGTTATGATGGCTATATCATCAGCAAAGGCCAGACATTTTATCTACATGTGCATATATATTCCGCAAGCCATGGTGTGGTGTGTGACATGATTTGACTACACGTAGCGTGCAGTCTTTGTTTGGCATGGCACTTGGAGGGCGACGGTTCAGTCTTCACCCATCTGTCTCTTTTGTCCCATGTCCTGATTATTTTCTCCAAAACTGAGATAAATAGAGTAGGTGATGGTCATCCTCATGCCTCACTCCCGTCTTTACTTTGGACGGTTCATAGATCTCTCCCATGAACTTCACCTTCGATATTGCATTTTTCATGTTTCTTGTCATATTAACATCAAAGATAATGATAATGTGCAAGAATAATGTAAGGCTAGCATCTTTTTAGTCACATGTTTCTGCTGATACAGCTTATATTGTACACCTGGAAATACAATGTCAATTTTGTTCTGATGACAACACATGTCATCTGGGAATAGTAGATGTACTGGCAATGGTTTCAGTGTCATCCACCAACAGATAGTGTAATGGCATAGCTATCAGAGTGCTATATGTGTCTACCCTTTCATAGGAAATGCTCACAGCCAGTGTGATGCAGACATGTGAAGCAAGCAGGCAACCATGCCAGGAAGGCACACTCGTGATTCTTATAGCCAATGAGTGAGTTTAAAAAGGGGTCAAATTGTGGGCTCCCGAGTGGCAGGATGGTCCTTTCGGGGGAATTGCCACACAAGTTGGACATGCTGCGTCAGTTATGCAACGTTGCTAGTATCAGTAGTCACGTGAACATTCTCACACACGTAGTCGACGTTCTGGACATCCACACAGCACAGATGCTCACTAGGATTGTTGTACTGAAAGGGCAGCAGGTGCAGATCGTACGGCTACCACAGCACAGATAAAAGGTCTTGTGAGCCCCAGATGTGTCAACACAAACTGTTGCGCAGCAGTTATTGCCAGTTGCGTTACGGACGTGCACACATCTATCCCGTCTTCCAATCGTGCCTCAGCACTGACATGCATGGCTCGAGTGGTGCCATCAGAAAGTCTCTTTGAGGATGGCATGGCACGCCATGGTCGTAAGTGATGAAAGCAGATTCTGCTCGCACACAAGTGATGGTCGTATCAGCAAATGACATAAATCTGGTGAGCACTCTCTTGTAGAGTGCATTCGTCCAAGATACAGTGGCCCCACCCCAGGCCTTATGGTCTCGGGTGCGATAAACTACAACTCTCATTCATCTGTGGTGTTTCTGCACTTGGTACATGCAGAATGATGTTACACCCGTTATTTTTGTATTCTTGCAACTGGAAGGTAATGTACTGTTCCAACAGTATAGTGCTGACCCACACGCTGCCCATGACACTCAGTGTTCTCCGAAAGATGAGCAGTGACTTCCCGGGCCAGCATGTTCTACGAGTTTGTCTCCAACCAAGCACATGTGGGAACATGGGATGAGAAGTGACTCGTGCAACTTGTCAACCAACAACTCTTACATGACATAATTTATCTCAGGACAGTTTTTGCCATCTGTACTATCGACTGAATGCCATAGTCAGTGCCTGCATTGTCACAAGTGAGGGCTACACCACATACTAATGTGTGTGTTTTGGCACGGGTCGATACATGCTAGCTGAAAAGCATTTGCAGTATTAATCTGTAAATGTGATCATTTCATGTACTCCATATGCACTGTTGCAACATTAAATCTGGAGTGAATTTTCTTCTGGCAGTGGGCACAGACTTTTACCTCACAACTTTGATACATTTTACTTTTTCTTTTTCTTAGTCTTTATCCCCTGCTATCACAGTCTCAGCATGTTAATGTGGATTTGGCAGTATTAGTGGTAAATTGTGGCCAGGTGCCCTTTCCATGCCACCTCCCCACCCCCTCCCTCCCTTCCAACCCACACCAGGATGAAAGTTATGTACCCTGTATCTGTATGTATCTAATATTATCGTGTGTGAACGTGTGAGAATGTTTTCAAAATGTTTGAGGATCATGTAACTGATGTGGAGTGTGCATACCAGTCTGCTATTCATCTAGTCGGATGTGGACAGCAGCCTAAAAACCATGTCCACACTGGCTCTAGCTGCATGCTAATGTTGGCATCTACCCAGGAGTATTACAATTTCGATAGAGTACAGTAGAGTTTTAATGATTTATACAATACTTTTATGTCATGAATTTTAGAAAATTGATTGAAGATGTCTTTCTGTTGTTGTTTAATTTATGATATAGTCGCAACAGAAAATCCAACAGAATATGCTAATTATTCTGGTCTTGTTCATTTCCGTATTTGTTCTGTGTTAAAGTAATTGTTCAGACGCATACAACATAAAAGTTAAAGTAAGGTCTATGATGGCAGGCAGTGACTGGGGTGTTGTCCTGACAGCAGGTAGGGTGCAGCCTTTGTTCACCGTGGCACTAGGAGGGAGAGGGTTATGGCCTATCACCCCAGCTTCCTTTTACCCCTGGGAAATATCCCCAGGAGTCATCTGATAGCAGGTTGGCGTCACCTGGGGCCATCCTGCAGTCACTGGAACAAGGAAAAATCCCCACCTTTTATGTTTTATGGGGAATCGAGCCCAGGACCTCCTGATTGGAGTCTAGTGCGCTACCCACTAGACCACCACAACCACCGTGCTTATGGGATATGAAATGTCTGCATCTATATGACTACTCTGCATTTCACAGCTCAGTGCCTGACAGAGGATTTATCAAACCACTTTCATACTGTTTCTCTACCGTTCCACTCTTGAGCAATGTGTGGGGAAAAGTAACACTTAAATTGCTCTGTGTGATCTCTGATTTGTTGTGTTTTATTATCACGATCATTTTTCCCTATGAAGGTGAGTGCTATGAAAATGAAAATGTTTTTGCATTTGGAGGATGAAGTTGGAGACTGGAATTTTGTGAAAAGATCTTGCCACAGCAAAAATGTATTTCTTTTTGTGATTATCATCTCAACTCGCATATCATGTCCGTGACTCTCTCTCTCCTAATATTTTACAATAATACAGACTGAGCTGCCCTCATTTTGACTTTGATTTCCTCCATCATTCGTATCCCATGGTGTACTTGTGCATTGTCATCTTGAAACACAACCAATGATCATCCAAACGTTGACTATATGACAGGACAGTAGATTCGAGGATCCTATCATCATATTGCACAGTCCTCAAATAGCCTCATTAGAAATGAGATGTGTCAGACATCTGTATACCATACTGGCCCAAAACATGACTGATCCATCTGCCTGCTAAACTTAAAAGACTGGACTGCAAGTCTGAAACTCATTTTTCACTGGAGCGGACACAAATGAACAAGAATTCTCTGTGGCTCTGAACAGTAGCTGAGCACAAGCAGACACCATTCTGTTGCATTTGCTTAGCATTCACAGGTGTTCACTCATGTTCTGCCCATTATCAGTCTTTCGATGAACTGTCAAATGAAGTCTCCATCGTCTCTGCATTGGTGAGAGCAGGAGAGAGAGAGCTAAATTCTGGTGTTTCATCAGTGAACTTTTGTCTTCAACTCAAGATCTTTGAGCAGCAGAATGGTCTGAAGAGAATGTAATGTTTCTGATAACAGAATAGATGCTCGTGAATTCCAAGATGTCCACACCATAAATGCCAAATAAAAAGAAATACAATTGACAGAGAGTTTCCGAGGTACTGGGAACATGAGAAAGATGATAATTACATTAGATACTTTCATCAGCCAGGAATGGAGTGAATAAGCACGAGCTTTGTATTTGTTTTTATTAAAAAAGAACAGCACAACAAAGTTCCTTGAAAGTAAACATGTACAAAAATGTATCTATCATGCTGATTAAAATTACGTACATACCCCACAAGCCACCTTAGTAATTTCTTGTCCTGTTCCACTGACAAATAGTGCTAGGAAAAATGATAGTCTATATGCCTCTGTACAAGCCCTAATTTCTCTTGTCTTTGTGGCCTTTACATGAATTGTAAATTGGTGGCTGTAGGATCGTCCTGCAGTCAGCTTCAAGTACGAGGTACCTAAATAGTTTAATAGTGTTTTGTGAAAAGAATATCATCTTCCCTCCAGGGGTTCCTATTTGAGTTCATGAACCATCTCTAAAATACTTATGTGCTGGTCAAACTTACTGGTGATAAATCTCTGAATTGGTTCAATGTCTTCCTTTAATCCAATGTCATGCAGATCCCAAACACTCAAGCGATGCTAAAGAATGGGTCACACTAGTGTTGTGTCCTTTACAGATAAGCTACACTTTCCTAAAATTCTTGCAATAAACCAATTTGGCCATTTGCCTTCCCTACAACCAATTTTGCTTGTTTCATGTCTTACTGCTTTGCAACATTATGCCTAGGTATTTAATTGACATGACTGTCAAGCAGCATACTACTGATGCTGTTTTCAAACATCATGGGATTTTTTTTCCTTCTCATCTCCATTAACCTACATTTTTTTATATATACAGCAAGCTTCCATTCATCTCACCAATCACAAATTTTGTCTAAGTCATCTTATATCCTCCTATAGTCACTCAATGGCGACATTTGCTCATACACAATAGCGTCATCAGCAAACAGCCTCATAGTGCTGGCCACATTGGCTGTCAGATCCTTAATGTACACTTATTAGCCAAAACATTATGACCACTGCCCACTGCGAGTTGGATGCTGCCTGGTGGCATTGCGGGCATGTGATGCGGTAACAAAAATATGTAAATAGAGCAGACACAGATGGGGGCTCACTTTAGGGAAGATATGGGCTGCAAATGGGGAAATCAGTTGAGATAAGTGATTTTGATAAATGGCAGATTATTATTATGCTGAGCCTGTGACACACATCTCAAAAGCGGCAATGCTGGTCAAATGTTCATGTGCTATCTATCACTAGGTGCTAAATGGTTAGACATCCACGACTCTTCACAGTACTTGGGGTTTGGAGGCATGTCTGGCTGCAATGTAGAATAGACGGTGATTTGTAGCAACTCTGCTGAAAGAGCACAATGCTGGTGCACGCACAAGTGTTCCATAGCACACTGTTCATTGTAAATTCTGGAGCATGGAGCTCCGCAGCAGACCACTCCTACATGTTCACATGTCTACCCAACAACATCATCAATTGTGATTGCAGTGGGCACAGGACCATTCGGATTAAACCATCAATCAATGGAAATGTTGGCTCTTTGGGTGAATCCCATTTTTGCTACACTACGTTGAGAGGTGTCTCCACAAAAACCATCATCAAGGTGAATGGCAGCTCCAAATGTGCAGCACACCACGGAAGCTGGCTGGTGGGAGCAGCATTATGCTTGGGAGACATTCTCCTGCACTTGCATGTAGTAATCGAAGACATGCCGACAGCTGTGAATCACCTATGTCCCTTCATGCTTGATGTCTTCCCCGACAGCGATGTCATCATTCAGCAGCGTAAATGTCTGTGTCTCAGAGCCAGAATCATGCTACAGAGGTTTGAAAAGCATTATAGTGACGTCACGTTGATGTCTTGGTGGCCAAATTTGCCTGATGTAAACCTAAAGAACCCATCTGGATCGCTATCGAGCATCATTACCACGTATGCAAATCAGTGATATGTTATTTACGTGAATTACAAGACCTGTGTGTAGACATCTAATGCTTCATACCTCCTCAAACCTAACAACAAGCTGTCTGATCCCTGATACGCAGAATCAGTGATGTATTTTGTCCCAAAGATGGACAAACAAGTTATTAAGCAGGTCATAATGTTTTGGACCACCAGTCTATACAGGATGTTACAAAAAGGTACGGCCAAACTTTCAGGAAACATTCCTCACACACAAAGAAAGAAAATATGTTATGTGTACATGTGTCCGAAAATGCTTACTTTCCATGTTAGAGCTTATTTTATTACTTTTCTTCAAATCACATTAATCATGGAATGGAAACACACAGCAACAGATGTACCAGCATGACTTCAAACACTTTGTTACAGGAAATGTTCAAAATGTCCTCCGTTAGCGAGGATACATGCATCCACCCTCCGTCGCATGGAATCCCTGATGCGCTGATGCAGCCCTGGAGAATGGCGTGTTGTATCACAGCCGTCCACAATATGAGCACGAAGAGTCTCTACATTTGGTACCGGGGTTGCGTAGACAAGAGCATTCAAATGCCCCCATAAATGAAAGTCAAGAGGGTTGAGGTCGGGAGAGTGTGGAGGCCGTGGAATTGGTCTGCCTCTACCAATCCATCGGTCACCGAATCTGTTGTTGAGAAGCGTACGAACACTTCGACTGAAATGTGCAGGAGCTCCATCGTGCATGAACCACATGTTGTGTTGTACTTGTAAAGGCACATGTTCTAGCAGCACAGGTATGAAATCATGATAACATGCTCCATAGAGCGTAGGTGGAAGAACATGGGGCCCAATCAAGACATCACCAACAATGCCTGCCCAAACGTTCACAGAAAATATGTGTTGATGACGGGATTGCACAATTGCGTGCGGATTCTCGTCAGCCCACTCATGTTGACTGTGAAAATTTACAATTTGATCACGTTGGAATGAAGCCTCATCCGTAAAGAGAACATTTGCACTGAAATGAGGATTGACACAATGTTGGAGAACCATTCGCAGAAGTGTACCCGTGGAGGCCAATCAGCTGCTGATAGTGCCTGCACACGCTGTACATGGTACGGAAACAACTGGTTCTCCCATAGCACTCTCCATACAGTGACGTGGTCAACGTTACCTTGTACAGCAGCAACTTCTCTGACGCTGACATTAGGGTTATCGTCAACTGCACGAAGAATTGCCTCGTCCATTGCAGGTGTCCTCGTCGTTCTAGGTCTTCCTCAGTCGCTTAGTCATAGGCTGGAATGTTCCGTGCTCCCTAAGACGCTGATCAATTTCTTCGAACTTCTTCCTGTCGGGACACCTTCGTTCTGGAAATTTGTCTCGATACAAACATACCGCGCCATGGCTATTGCCCCGTGCTAATCCATACATCAAATGGGCATCTGCCAACTCTGCATTTGTAAACATTGCACTGACTGCAAAACCACGTTCCTGATGAACACTAACCTGTTGATGCTACGTATTGATGTGCTTGATGCTATTACTGTAGAGGAATGAGTCGCATGTCAACACAAGCACCGAAGTCAACATTACCTTCCTTCAATTGGGCCAACTGGTGGTGAATCGAGGAAGTACAGTACATACTGACGAAACTAAAATGAGCTCTAACATGGAAATTAAGCATTTCCGGACACATGTCCACATAACGTATTTTCTTTATTTGTGTGTGAGGAATGTTTCCTGAAAGTTTGGCCGTACCTTTTTGTAACACCCTGTATAGAGAATGAGAGTGGTCCTATCATACTTCCCCGGGGCACTCCTGAGAATAACCCCAATACCCCTGCCTCTGATGAACACTCACCATCAAGGACGACATTCTGGCTTCTACTACACAAGAAGTCATCTCGAGCCATTCACATATCTTGAAACCTAATCTGTAATTTCAGACCTTCATCAACAGTCTGCAGTGGCGCACTGTGGCAAACACTTTCTGGAAATAACAATGTGGAATCTGCCTGTTCCCTTCATCCGTGATTTGCAGGATATATTGTGAGAAAGGGGCAAGTCGAGTTTCACACGAACGATGATTTCTAAATCTGTGCTGATTTGTGAACAGAAGCTTTTCTGTCTCGTGGAAATCAAAGTGAAAATACATTCAAGAATTCTGCAGCAAACCAATGATAAGGATATTGGTTTGTAATGTTGTGGGTCCATTGTTTTACTCTTCTTATATACAGGAATTACTGTGCTTTTTTCCAATTGCTTAGGACTTTGCATTAAGCAGGAAATTACAATAAATGCATGCTAAGAACAGGACCTATGCCATAGTGCACTATTTGTCGAGAGACCCACTGCTGAAATTTTGACATTATGTTGGCTAGACAGTAGGCTGGAGGATTCAGTTCTGATACTGCACAGCTCTCAAATTATACTTACTAGTTATTAGAGGCATTTGATATCCATAGGTGACACCAGACCAAAACCAGACTGACTCAACTATGTGCTGAATCTGTGGGTCTTCACACTTGAGACATGCATTGGTACCTGGCCATTTCTGCACCCTTCTTCAAGGATCATTAGGTATCAAAGAAATGCTTCACATATTGTGAAAGGAATACAATACCACTGATCCAAGTTCCGTTGGAGGACACCCTGTATCACCACTAGTAATTTCCTTTCCTGTTGCACCACAAACAGAGTGAGGGCAAAATGACTTATCTATATGCCTCTGAATGAGCCCTAATCTCTCTAAACTTGTGTTCATGGCCCTTACATGGAATGTACATTAGTCGCAGTAGATTGTTCTGCAGTCAGCATCAACAGCCATTTCTCTAAATTTTCTCACTAGTGCTCCTCAAAAAGAATGTCGCTTTCCATCCAGCGGTTTCCATGTACACCATGATTCTTTGTGCACTACATTCCCCGGGGGTTTGTACTGTAGTACATAATGGACACCTAGAGACCCCACTGAATGTGCCGAGATGGTTGTGTACCATGTGAGTCAACACAGCTCTCCCCATTATCTGCAAAAAAAGCCACAGTGCAGTTACAGTAAGTTCCCGAGGTACTACCTGTCAGCTATAATTTGAAGTTAGCAGTCGTCAGTTGTTGTTGGCTCTGAGCAATCTCTGTAGTGCCGATTTTTAACATTTTGTTACTGCAAAAACTCTGGAATGTTCATATGATGTCGCTGTAGCGTTTGCCAATTGTGTGGTAACTTTCCATGCTGACAAACATTCTTACTGTAAAGTAACAATGCTTGGGCAGTCTTTAAGCATTAACGCTTTAATCCCTTTGCAAAGTCAAATTTTTTGATGTTATATTGGACATGTGATCAGTTTGTTTATTTATTTATTTTTGTAATTTTATTTTTGTGGTTTAGGACAAAAACTGTAGTGGTAGTGTATTTCTCCTAGAGCCCTTTTGTGAGCTGCTATTTTCCACTGTGAAAATGAGGCAATTTTTTTTTCCAACTACACAAGTGACGATAGTAGTGATCTGACAACAAACAAAAATTGTTTGTTGTAGCAATTTTTATGCATCTGGTACAGTGTACTATCACAAGATACCAGGTACATCTACAGATGGTAATATATATTCCCAAAAGCTTTGTAAAACCACTAAGAGGTTGGCAAGTATGCTTCCCGAGATTCACAAAAGACATAATTGTGTAATACCGTATTTACTCGAATCTAAGCTGCACTTTTTTCCGGTTTTTGTAATCCAAAACACCGCCTGCGGCTTAGAATCAAGTGCAAAGTAAGCGGAAGTTCTGAAAAATGTTGGTAGGTGCCACCACAACTAACTTCTGCCGTCGAATATATGTAGCACTACACAGGCATGCTTTGCAGGCACAAAGATAAATACTGGCGCCAAAACCTATGCGTCAGTAAGCAAACTAAAAAAAAACGGGGGTGGGGGTGGAAGACGAGCTTTTTTCTCTGCCCCAAGTTTCGACCACTGCATTTTCATACTTTATCCAACGAAGTAAATACAAATTCCGTATTTTTCATCTCTGAATGTTGCAGCCTTTCAATGTAGTATGAAAATCCAACTGGAAGACTGTTTGGGATGTTTGTCAATATGGCCAAGTCTACGTTCTGAATTTTTGTCCTACCTGTGACAAGAGATGGTTGTTAATAGCAACTTTTATGAATTGTGAATCACATGCAGTATTCTCTTCACCATAAGAATAATACGAATGTAAACATTTTGCCATGTATTCCTACGTGTTTCCTGCTATCTCATTTAAAACCTGTCTTCCTAATAAACTACGAAACTAGAGTGAGACAACAGCAAACGCGGAAGAATATATATATATATCATGTCATGTTTATATTCGTATTATTTGTATGCTGAATAGTGATACAGTCAGAAATGAAGCACGGCAACTGACTAGATTTTTAAACCTAAGATGGCTCTAATTTCTGTGCAGAATGTAATGCACTAAAGAGGCGTTTGCAAAAATTTTCAAACGGAGAAAATTTTTGCTAAACTTTCGTTTGGAACATCTATCATATGCAGTCTATTATATGGCTCTTGTTGATCATTATCAAAGAAAGCGGCAGTGTAAGTAACAACAAATAGCAGTCTCTTGCCATTGTTTCCCTGATGAGACGATTCCCCTCTCTTTTTTTTTTTAATTATAAGCGGCGGTAGCGTGCGCAAAAGCAAGCCACCCCGCGAGCGGCGACAGGCCGTAAACACGCATAATCAGAATGCGACAAACAATGCATGGCAAAGTACGATAATGCATTTTGAGCTTAGAGTGATGGAAACACCTATAACAAAGAGAACGGCACTTATCAGATCAAAGAAAAATAAGCAATCAATTCAAATCAGATGAAGCACGTGAAAAAGGCTCTCTAGTATAAATACGGACGGAGAGCCTGACGCATAGCAATGACTGCGTGGTAAAGCTTAACTGCTAAGTTTACCACACGCACCAAACTACTGTAGCTGTATTGTCATTCATTCAACCTAAATTGTCTCATATTACAATGGACCAACTTTGTTTCGGTTTGGAGATGTGGTCTAAAACGTTTCTCTCCCTTGAATTTCGAGTCACAAATTTCAAGTGCGGCTTAGATTCGGGAAAATTTTTTTTCCTTGATTTCGAGTCTCATTTTTCAGGTGCGGCTTAGATTCGAGTGCGGCTTAGATTCGGGTAAATACAGTAAGTGTAATTCCCAAACCATTTTGAGAAACTATTTTGATGGAAAGCATATTTTCCAAGAGCCATTAAAACACTGGGCTGTATACTTCTCACAGCCCTAAAAGCTATATTTCATAACAAAAAGAAAGTAAACTGGTGCAGCGGACTATCACTGGATGCGAGGAGCATGCAGAAGTGGTTCAATGTATTCCCATAAATGCAGTAAAGAAACACAGCTACTGCTAAGTATATCTCTCATGACCAGTAAAAGCCTTAAGCGACTCTTTGCAGCAGGTCGACAGACTGTACAGCCCACGTGAGTCACACTGTCCCATTAACGAATGGAGACACAGTGCACTCTGCTAAAGTAAATGAGAGTGCAGGTTCGCTTTCACCTACATTACACAGTCAGTTGTACTTAGTGATTTCTGGTAGACAAAAGAATACTGAGAAAGGAGAAATGAAGGAAGATAAGTGTTTAATATCCCATAAACATTGAGGTCTTTAGTGTCTGAGCACAAACTCTGATTGTTTCAAGGATGGGAAGGCTATTTATTGTGCCCTTTCAGAGAAACCATCTCGGCATTTGCCTGTACTGATTTAGAGAAAGCTCAGGAAACCCAAGTCTGGGTGGACTAGATGGAGCTGTAGAGAGCAAAAACTGTAGAGGAAAACAGAGATTGGAATACATCCAGCAGATAATTGAGGCTGTAGGTTGAAAGGGCTACTCTGAGATGAACAGGTTGCCATAGGAGAGTAATGCATGGACTTTAACTGTTAGTCGCCCTGAATGTGAGTCCAGTGAGCTCACCACTGTGCCACCTCGCTCGATATATTGTGAGAGAAGTTCCTGATTTAACCATTTCACAGGATGTGGGAAGTGTACTTACCATCAACTGTATTTCTTTACTGTATTCCTGAGAACACATCATACGAGCTCTGTATGCACCTGGCACCTGATGTTAGTTTGCTGCACCAGCTGAACTTTCTGTCTGTTATGAAATGTAGCTTTTAATTGTCATTAAATGTCACTTGTTCCTTTCAGAAGCAGTTGCAACTATATGTGCCACAAAATATTGTTGTTTTGAAGGCCACTGGGAAGTATGCTTACTACCAAAGTAATTTTTCCATGATACAAGGGGAATATACTTACCACAAAATTAATTTCTTTTTTGGACTGCAGAAAGGATACTTACCACCAACTGACCATACTTACCACTAATTTAGTTGTTTTACTATGCTCTTGGGAAAATGTTGTACCTCCTCTGGATGTGGTTGACCTTTTGTGATAATATGCTAAACAACTGGTGTCTGTTTGTCATGACATCAGTGCTGTTGTCACTTGTTACAACAGAACACATTGTTTCATTCTGCAATATATGCTATTGTGACTTGTCTCAGCTCGTTTCTTTAAGTAGTGTTAAATGAAGTTTCTAGGATTGTAAAATAGATAGTCAAATAAAAACAGAAAATTCCTTTTTTCACATGTAGTAGTAACTCATAACAGCTTACTAAAGACAGTGGGAAGTATACTTACCACTATAGTTTTTTGCTCCTAAATCACAAAAATAAAATAATCAAAAATTAAATGTAGTTGACACTTCTAAAATGATACCAAAACAATTAACTTTACAGGGCTGCTACAAAAAATGTGCCCACAAATGGGTTAAAAACAAAGTATGCAAGCTGTGAGGGCAATGTGAAACTTTTTTAAGCACTGTATTTGAAAAATATTATTCATTTTGTTCCACTTCTAGAATGTTAGGTTTTGTGGATTTTTGCCTGTACATTAATGGGTGCAGATGCGTTCAGTGGAGGCAAGTGTGTCGTGTATGATTTTTCTCAGTAAATATGTCCTACTGACGTTGCAGTATATCTCCAATGTTCTGGATGCATCAAATGAAGTTTAAAAGACAGCTAACTGCTGCTGCTGGTATGCCTCTTCATGTAAATGTCAGAGTTACTATTATTATTCAATACAGAAAGGAAGATTACCAGCTTAGCAATTTGCTGAAAATGAGTTCATTAAAGGGAATATTACAATTAACATCCTGTTAACGACAAATTAATTAGAGATGGGAAGCAGCCCCAGATTGGAGAAGGAAATTGGACAGATAGCTGACTCCATAAAAATTAATACATTTCATACTGTGCTCAAGCACAGGCAATAAAAAACAGTGAGCAAACATGATGTGTGTACTTGTTGCCTCAGGGTCTCCTGCGAAACTGAGGTGCTTGAGTAAGCTACATCACACTGCTTTGTTGTGTGCTTGTTGTCAAGCCAGTTTATGAAGTACACATCCCTCTTCATTTTTATATAACTTTGTTTTGAATGCACTGTACAAGAATATTGAATACCTTGAAAATTATCGAGTTCAGCCATTCATTCACATGTAATATTCCAACAGCTCCGTCACCGATTAGAGCCTTCAGGGGTGTAAAACGAGTAAGTGAGAAGTGCCACTGAACTGTTATTATTCTAGGGGATCAGTTCTACATCATTTTATTTTTATAAATATACAGAGAAGCAACTACTTGAAAAAAGCCAATGCTCTGCTACTTAAACTGCTCTGCCACTATTTTGATTTAATACTTCATGCTAAATGAGCATTTAATTTTACACAGGACACTGTCATCTAAACTTATTCCGATAAATTCATATACTTCCTTCCTGTGCAATGCCCTTTATGCTGTCAACGCCACGTTGGGACTGGTACAGTAGTTTCTGTTCCGTGGAGAACCAACCGTACCTGCACATAGGCTATTATTATGATGGAATCACCACTTCAAAAGGCATTCCAAAGCTGCTGCCAGCTTCCCTCTGTGGAGTAAACCATCTACCATTCCTGTCTGCTCCTAGAGAATATGTTGCATGGCTAAATATGGTTTTCTGTTAGAAAGTGTTTGTGCGTTGTGTATCTGAGGTGGGACAGGTAGGTAAATTCACATATCCAGGTAAATTATTGGTGTACTGGCTAATAAAACATTTTTTACTTTAATTTTGAATATTTGGGGATTTCCAGATTGCTCCTAATGTCGGCTGGCAGATGTTAAAAGGGTGTTGCACCTGAATATAAAACAGTTTCCTTAACCCTAAGCTTCAATGCATATTCTCTATGTAAATTATTTATTTTGTGATCGTTATGGTTGCAAACTTTGCAATTAATGCTAAATTCTCTCTTGTCCATTTGAGTAGCTCAGAGGTCAGCATATCTTGCTGCTATGTGGAGGACCCAGGTCCAATTCGTGGTAATGCCTTTTTCTTTAAAGGGCGAAGCTACTCCACACCCACACTGACATGGTGACCATCACCAAAGTTCTACCATCACCTCCGTTTGCTTCGTTACAGTTGAGAAGTGCACAGGATGTGGGGTCATGATGTTGTCCGTAGGATTACCCACTAATACAGGCACTTCGAGTCGACAGAAGTGGTCGAGAAGTGAGCAGAAGGTAGCAGTTTTAAGGGCAGAGGGAGAAAAGTGCCGAGGCAAGCACCACAGGAAAAGAACTTCTGCAATAGTCTGGACAGATAGTAAGAGCAGTAGCAGTTTCTTTCTGTCTGCAAGGGTGAGGTTGTCGTTAGTTTTGGGTATTGTGCGATGCTCGATACCACTGTCGCAGCTTAAAACACTCTTTACGAGTGTCAGTCCTATTGAGGAGGGGTACTCCTGGGCTGTGCACCTGAGTGTCTCCTGGTCCACCTGCAGCATCTGTACTTGTAACATGCCAAGGTCGTTATACAAGTGGTCAATTGGCCATAAAGAGGTTTGGTTGGATATGTTTATGTTTAGTGTGCAATACTGCTTTCCCGTATTGCCAGTTGGTCAGCTAGATATTTGCAGCTGGCAATGCCATTTAGTTTTGCTGTAATGCAGGGATTCACCAGTGTTTATTTTGTCTGTGAGCTTGTGCTGTCCACAGGTGATTAATTGTCCCTAGATTGAAGTGTTTTTCAGCAGTTGTGTTTTCACCCGTGGTTGTGGTCGTAGTTTCCCAGGTTAAGAATGAAGTGATTCTCAGAGTGTCTCAAGTTCCTGTACAGTCGTGTGGTGAGTTTTTTGAATATCTGTGTGTTAGTCTCAAGGCAGTATTCTCTGTGAAGGTCGACAGTGTGTGTGGACTGTGGTGCACTTCGTTCTGTATCACCTGTAGGTGGCACAGGTGGTCAGAGCCACGTAACCCCAGACTGCAGCTGCATGTATCATCATGGGTCTAATCAGTATCATGTACACGGACCTCAATACCCTCCTATTCAGTGTGCTTTACCTGTTGAGCTTAGAGTAACACTGTTTGAGCCTTGCATTTGCTCAGTTGGCCTGGCACTGAAGTATTTGACTTTCACACTGAAACGTATTGGGCGTGTGTGTAGTGTTATTTGTCTGCAGTCTTAATGTGGGGTCCTGCCCACTCATCTCGTATAGGGTGCCTAAAGGATGCTGCATTCTCAAAATGCTATACAACAATTCAAGCAAACAACATTAATAGTTTTTATTACAAATAAGAAGCTTGACAATGCTTAACCTGGAATTTACAATGGTGTCGCAAGCAATAGGCGACATGCAGTATAAATCCGAGTCCTTTGCTATATGCAATGTTCGTGCAAGTTTGACACACAGTTTGTGGATCACTAATAACTGTTATTGTAGCATTCTGTGCTAGGCCTGTCCGTATACTGTCCTAATCCTGTCCAAATACTGAGTGGCCGTGGCTGGCAGGAGCGGCACTTATATTCTCTTTGTCTAGGGGCCTGCTCCTGTCGTGGTGTGGTCCTTGCCAGTGGGCTATTGGCTGACGGTGCGTTCACTGCCTTCTTTGCTCTTGCGATCTTAATTTTCATTCCAGAGCTGGTGGGTATGCCAGAACACTTAATGTTTGTGCAGTTGTTATGGTTTGTCAGTGAACAGAACTGCTTCACACTTGTCAGCATTTGCTTTAACACACTGTCGTTCCAGCTAGGCAGTTTTGTTTGCAGTTGCGAACTATGCCTGATGGTTTCCAGTCTTGCACTAGGATGGTAGTGTCATCTGCGTAGATGGTTGCCATTGTGTTTTGTTCAGTTGGAAAGTCATTGACGTAGAGATTAAACAAGAGGGGCCCTTGGATGCTGCCTTGGGGTACTCCCACTTGTATACTGACTGTTTGCCCTGAAAGTCGGTGTTGAAGCTTCTGTGGGTGAGATATGAGTGTGTAAGATGTATGAGCTCGTCGGAGAGACTAGCAGTGCAGAGTTTGCGAATGAGACGATTGTGCCGTAGATGACTGAAGACCAGGAACAGCGCTCCTGTAGCTTAGTTGGTGTTGGGGGTGTGTGTAATATGTTCTACTACACGGAGGAGTTGTTGTGTTGTGGAGTGGTGATTGCTGAATCCAAATTGCTCCAGTCTCAGCGAGTCATTGGTGTTGCAGTGCATAGTAAGATGTTTGAGAATCATCTTCTCAACAATCTTATTCAGGGAGCTCAGCAGGCTGATGGCTCCGTAATTTTGTGATAGGGAGTGGTATTTCCCTGGCTTCCTTAACATCAGGACAGGGAAGTGTTGATGTTGTAGAATGGTATTCGTCATATGTGTGAGATGCTCTATAGCTTTATTCGTGAACTCCTGGGTGACATGGTTTTGAAAGTGATTGGGACCAGGAGCTTTTCTAGCTGGTTTGTGCTTAATAACCTGTGTAATTTCATGTGTAGCAGTATGTATTGTTACATTGCACTTGGGCTGGGTTACAAGCCATGTAACCTCCTGGTCCATTTCAAGTAGCAGTGCTGGATTGGAAGGAGCCAGATTCAGTGTGAATGATGTTCCTAGTGTTCTGGTCATCAGCTCATGCTTCTCCTCCATGGAATATGCTGGTCTGTAAGGCATTTGTAAACTTGGTGTTTAGTATTTCTTCTTGGTGGAGTGGACAGCTATTTGCCACACTCCAGGTCATGTGGTGTGCAGCCCTGCGAGTGTATTGTCCCAGTTTGTGGTTTTAAAAGTTTTAATTTAGCCTGTATGATCCCCTGGAGCCTGCTAATATGCTTTTTGTACAGCCAGTTTCATTTCGTGTGTTTGTGATTGCCCTAGTTTGCGTGTGTCTTCTGTGATATCACGAGTGTCACAATCTGGCCCAGACAGAGTTGACTTGGTGTTGTCTGGGACCGGCAGTGTTGTCATCAGTACAGGGGCAGTTTCTAGCATTGCAGGTGTGGGTTGTGGTTCTGTTGTTGTGGGAGTGTGCCATGAGTTTGTGCAATCTGTTTTGTTGCATACATACAGTGATACATGGTCCCTTGTGAGTTTTGTGTTTGGTATATGGTGGGGAGTGACATTCTACAAATGTCTTGTTTAGCTTGCCGAGGCAAGTGTAATTGTGTATTATGACCAGTGGGAAGCCAGTCGGTGTAGTGTTCTGCGTAGCGGCTGGGGTAGTGTTGTGTAGTTGAGGTGCTGCAGAATTCCCTCATATTACCGATGCTCGGAACTGGTGTTGGTAAAAGCACGCTGCATTTGCCGTGTGAGTCAGTAGGCTCAGTTGTTCATGTATGTTGCTGCTGATTGCATTTTGGACCCACCAGCTTCCAAGGTCCATCTTTGTTCCACGGAGCTGTCACTTCCAGCTCGAGGACTGCTGTGGTGATATTGAGGGCCTCTCTAGTATATTCACTGGTGGTGTGACTGGTGTTGGTGTTGCTTTTGCTGTTGTGTTGCTTTCACCCGTCAGTTGGACAATGAGCTCATGCTGTCTCCGAGCCATTGCTTCTTGATTTGTGGCAGCAAAGTCCAGATTTAGCTGGTTCATCACTTACTGATAGGTGGCAAAGCAAGACAGAAACATCGAAGGGAACAGATGGCACTCCTGCCTCTTGTGCTGCAGTCTTGCTACGGGTCGTCAGATCAGATCTGCTCGGTGGATCTGCCGTCTCCCAGACATAAGGATACTTTTAAGGATAGAATATGGATATGAGACAATTTTACTTTTTCGTCTAAAAAGACAATTTTGCTTTTTTAGTGTACATACAGAAGAGGGGAGTCCTTATGACTCACTTGTGCAAGATGCAATGCACAGTGCAAGAGAGGACGGGTGGAAGACAGCAGCCTGTACTGGACAGTGTTGTCCAATGTGAACGTGCCCCGGACACTGAAATACCCTATTAAAGAATGGGAGAGTCACACTGGGGAAGTTCCAACCACAGTTGCAGGAACTTTGAGCCAGAACTCTTGGCCACCTAGCTCTGTCAAGTGTGTAGCAGCGTGTGCTTGTTAGTGACACTCCAAAGAGTGTCCTGTGGCATCTACACCAGTTTTAGCGTATGTGTAACACAACAATGGGCTTGAACTGTTGATTTTCTCTTATCCTAGCAACCCTGTGGACTTCAGCAAACCTTTCTTGATCAAATTCAATTTCTTTAATTTCTTTCTCTGTAACGTAAGACAAGATGATGCTTGAAATGTTGTCCTTGAATTTAAATAGATCAAGACTACAGTCTATCAATCTATCACTTTGTTAAAGTAATGTATTGCACAGGGTATTTAGGACTGATGAATGATGACCATCAACTACTGGAGCACATTTATTTAAAGTAGTTTGGATAGTGGGACATTCATGTTGACCACTGGGTTTTTCTGCATGTGTATATTGACTGAATGGTGAGGTAGATTATGTTGCTACTGGACAGAGCAACACAGGAAGTGGCTTCCATTTGGCCACACTTGCTGTTCTTAATGTTTTCTCTGTGCCGCAGATCCCTACTTCAGATATGTGCCAGGCTCCTACGGAGAAGACACATGTGACAATGCATCAGACATACACAGAACCAAGAAATGCTATGGACTTTAACTTGGTTTGTTGCAAATGATGTTGAAATATACTAGCCAAGCAAACAGAACAGCTTGATATCTTTCCTGTGTGTAAAAAGCTATAATAATATATGTGTTTTACAGAAGAAGAAAATTCTCTCATGTAGTAGTGTGCACAGTAGTAGTCTGTTGTTGAGCCTTCAGCACTCAGCAGCATGCCAAAAAGGAGACACAGTCAGTAATACAAGCCATACAGGGTACAGCTGGACACTGATTTGGAGGTGGTGGCGTTGACATGGGGGGAGATGGGGGTGGGGGGTGGGGGGGGGGAGCAGTTTATGCAGGTAATGAGCAAAAGGTGTTTTGACAATAGTAGCTAATGTACTGCCCTCATCAGAGAAAATTGTCATGTAAGTGCCCAGGAAAAATTTCATTTGTGGTGAATGCCCCACAGAATGGCGAATCTGCAAAAATTTGTTAAGATACTTGAAAGAAATTAGTATTTTTGTCATAATGAGTTCCAGCAGAAAAGGACACTGTCCATGAAAATGTGGTCAACTGTGAAGGTTACTCAATGCAGCAATCATTAATAATACTTTATTCAAGAAAAGTTTATGAAGAATTGAGCTGTTGATGAGAATACAGTGATACAGAAAGAACAGAAGGAATTTAGTTGTCAATACAAGAATATTAAGTTACTCAACAATAATTACAACACAGAATAAAATACATGTCTACAATCCAGAAGATTGAGATTTCGAGCCGGTGGCTGTTTTCTAGTCTTCAGTTCCTTGTCATCACACGCCAGTTAACTGCAGTTACATTGGCGGTATATCAAACACCAGAGTTGGCCACTGCTGCAGCAATTTCTATTGTAGCCTTCCCACCATGACAGTCCCACTTTGCACTGGCAGTTCGCCGTGCCTAGAGCCACTGAAAACCGTAAGTGAGCTGTATTTGAATCAAAATAACGTGCCTTCAAGTGGTACTATGTGTTGTGAGAAATTTGAAGTCAGTGGCTGGCCAAAAAGTTGAGCGTTATTGGGCTTAGAATACTGAGTCAACAGACAACTCATTAGCGTTTTTACATTAATAAATTTTAGGCAACAAATGGTCGAAGACTGACAGGAATTAAGTGCAAAAGTAGATATCACAAATATCACAAATGGTAGCCTCCAACAGCATATTCAGGAATCTCACAAAGAGGAAAAAAAAAAGGAGATAAATACAAAAATAACTAACTTGCTAACATTTTACTCATTTTACAAGAGTAGTTAAGTACTAAGATAAACGAACTATGTGATCTTGTAAGAAATGCTGGTTTTGAACAATTAAAGGAGGTAGGTCAGAATGTAAAACATATATGTAAGAATTAACTAAACAAATGTTTACAAAAGTAAATGAACAATTCTTAAGACACGCAAATGTGGTTACATGTGTTAGAGCAGGGTAAAAATTTGGACATAACAGCTTTACCAGGCTCCACTTTCAGAACTTTGGAGGCATGAGTAAGTGAATTAATTACTCAAAAGGTACAAGAAACAACAGATTTATCAGTCAGTACACTATGGTTCACAGTTGATTTAGGAAAAACAGAAGAGGAACTAGGTAAGCTCTGGGATGGACTTAATAAAACCAGAGATAAATTAAGTAAATGGAAATTTTATGAAAGCAATCGCCTTTCACCAGAACTATCGGAAGAATTAAATTTAGATGGAGAAGATTTAAGATTTATTTACACTCTCAACCTAGGAGGTGGTGCTAGTATTTCATCTGGAGGGCATCATAAAACACTACTGACACAATGTCTCTCACATGGCCTGGTGTAGTATTATTTAGTTAATAAGAGTATACAAGGATTTTATTTACACTGGTATTAATTATAGTCACACTACTTATTTATTTATGTGTTATTTAAAAATACCAGGTGACAAGAAAAGTGGAACTCAGAATATTGGGGACAGATTAACATACTATGCAACGAAGAGATTGCACCAATAATAATCAAGACCCTCTTGAACGGAAAAGGAGGCCTCTACAATATCGACACTGTAAAGAAGAATATTACATAAAAATGAAGTACTAGGCTAGACGAACAACTGCTTGTCACATTCTGGGATTCTTATATACCCTACAGATATTGCAAGTATCTTCAGATTTCGTACAAACAGTAGCTCAAGTAGCATTTACTGGTCTCAAATAGATTACTAATTGGTATGAAGATCATTAGGCCACTTGCTGTACTTTATGTTTTCCCTGTGCAGCAGATTACCACCTCAGAGTTGTGACAGGCTCCTTGGAAGAAGACAGTCTTGACAGTGCTTAAAAAAGTCATGGAACAAAAGAAACATGATAGTAGGGTGTGTTCCAATCTGTAACTCTGTTCATTGCAAATGTTGTCAAAATGTGCTTATCAAGCAGACAGAATTATTTGAAGTCTTTCTTGTGTGTAAAAAGCATTACAATCTTTGTCGTTTACAAAAAAAGAAATTTCTCTCATTTAGTAGGGTGCACAGAAGCAGCCTGCTGTAGAGTTTCCAGCACTCAGCAAAAATGAAAAAGCAGTGATATGAAGCATACACGGTGTAGCCAGATGTCAATTTGGGAAAGAGGGAGAGAGAGAGACAGAGAGAGAGAGAGGGGGGGAGGGGGACAGCAGGGGGAGCGGTGGAGAGAGAGAGAGAGAGAGAGACAGAGAGAGAGAGAGAGAGAGAGAGAGAGAGAGAATGGTAGCTTGTCAGACCATGACTTTTTTTTTATTTGTTTTCTTTTTTAAAGAACCAGTTTCTCTATCAACTCTTCTACAGTTGAATGATGCATCTCTACAACATTCTTATTAGTATAAAACCCTGTTTGTACTTTATAATTTCTTCTGGGTCATATTCTTTTAAAAACATGTACTGAATAAGATTCGAGGTCAGGTTATACAGGACATGGTTCACAATATTGCAGCATGCATTCTTTGATTCCAAATGGCACACAGTTTTCTTCATTAATTCCTCATAGTTACCATCCTTGATAGCAGCTGCAGCCAACACCAGTTGGCCATTTTTATGTATTACACATACATGAACTGAGTGTACCAGCCAAGATTAGGGAGAAAATAAAAATGGGTTTAAAAAATGAAAGAAAAGTAGTTGAAATTGGATTTTATTGCTTTCTTTTCAGATTGATGATTAAACATTTCAATACAAATTCCTATTATTACTCTATTGAAAACAATAACCCATTCTTACAACTACTTTATTAGTGCCTCTTTTCATGCCCTGCCAGCAATGCACCTGAAAGAATCTTGTCCATCTGCCAGTTCATTTGGGCAAAATTAATAAAAAATTTAGGAGAGAAAAGAACTGAGAAATTAGTGAAGATTACAATTTTCTGCATGCTTCCAAAAAGTAGTTAATAGTACTTTACTCCCATGACAATTCTACATCAAGTTAGTTTCTTTTTGCTGGGAGTGTAAATGTTATTTTAGTTGCATTTCTTAAATTGCAAGAAAAGTTAAAACACAATATTAATAAAATAAATTCTTGTGACACTATATATTTGTCTTCAGTAAATATGATGGCTCTCTTTAGTTCGTGTAAGGTTAACTACGTAACATTTTGTATGTTAATTGAATTTTCATATTAGATTTTTTTTTACAATGGGTTTAAAAACGCAATCTTTTTGGGTAAGGTTAAATTACAACAACTCTGGTACCAGCAGCTCTACTTTGGCCTGAGTTCACAAAATTTTGAGAAGACCAATTCCGGAACAATACATGTCTAAAAGTCATAAAAACACCAAAACATCAGGAATTCAATATATTTACTCAGAATATGAACAAGACAGTAATAGCAATTTATTCATTCTGATGTGCAAAAGAATTATTCCAGCTGTGTTTAGAGTTCTAACATTCTGAATTTTCATTTGTTTTATTGCTGCTTATTGCTTGAAGTTGATTCGTACATAACTACACTTGTATTTTTATGGACAGAAAAAAGGTTTCACTGATTTTTCTTTCTGTTTATTCATTAATATCACGTTTGAGCATAAAAATGTGTATGAAAAGTAATAACTGTGAGCAATTTTTTCTTCAGTCATAAGCAGGCAAGTTGAAAGGCTTCTCTTTTTAGATACAGAAAGATTATAAAGATTAAAGAACATACAGTTGAGATACAGACTCCAAAAACTACACAAATTTGGCACCCAAAACATTTAAACCAAATTGGTAGGAGCATATAATTTGACAGAAAAGGCCTAAGGCTATCAAACAAAAAGCACAAGAAGACAACACAGTTGTCGGCCAAATCTGTTGATTAAATTGTGAATTGTGACTGGTTAAAGATGGGCTCTCAAAGTCACACAATGAATTTTCTGTCATTTTTGTAGTCTTACGGCTCTTATAGTTTGCATTTAAAAATGTCAACGATAATATCTTCTAATTCAGCACAAAAAGTTGTTTAAGTGCACACAAGCAAGGGCTTGTAAACTGAAAGTACCTTTCACAAAAGTTATCCAAAGTTCACACTTTGGCACGTGTGTAGGTGGTGCAAACTCGGGAACCCTATTCATGAGAGACTGTGGAAATGAACCAAAGGAGATTTGGAGCTGAATATTAGTACATATCCATTCAAGACATTGTGGAACCTTCTGATAAAATTTCATTACATTCACAAATGGTCCAGCAGAGACTCCTGTTACACTTGAAATGGAATGAGCCAATTTTCAAACTGTCCATGTACTCCACACCCTAACAAGGACTGTACAGGTGGAGCAGAAAGTGCGCTGCAGTCACAAACAATATTCTTTATTTATTCAGAAATGTATTCCATTAGAAGTGATTTTAAGGTGGAAATCAGTTTTTAAGCACCAGACTGTGATTCTCTGTGCGTATGTAGGTTCGGAGGAATGATGGTGAGACAAGAATTGAGGTTACAGGATGATCCAGGAAGTGGGGTGGGGGGGAGTGAAGGTGGAGGGGAGGGATGTATTGTAGGATCACAGTTAGATGGAAGAGTATACCAAGTAAGGCTGGGTTCAGTATTAGTTTTGAGTTGGTAGCAAAAAAGTGTTTCCACTTTAGGAAGGAGAGTAGGTCTTTAACAAGCTCAGAATGACTGAATTTGTGAATGTGGCAAAAGATAAGCCCCTTTGAAATGAGGCTTTTGGAGGAGAGGTTCACTACTATGTTACAGGACTGTTTAGGTGCTGGGTTCGGTAGGATGGTGGGCAGGAGCTTGTGAGATTGTAGCATATGTAGTTCTGCAAGATGGAGTCAGGCGTCTATTAACTGATGTAAAGGAGGTTTGACAGAGATTTTTGTAGTGGTGCTGGATTGTGGTAGTCCAATATAAGTGTACAAAGTGAATAGACTTTACAGTTTTTAAGGTGGCACTGTGCATGCTGCTCTTGTTCCTTCAGTACGTGGGTTTCAAATTTGGCAATGTGATGTAGTAATTGGTACAGCAGAGTGGAAATATTTTACAGGCAGTGATGAGGTTGTGAGAAAATGTTTAGGACTCAGTTATATATTGTGTAGGGCTGAGTTGGTGAGTGCTGTGGAATGACAGAATTATAACATAGAATCACTGTGGAAAGCTGTTTGGGAGCAATTCCACAAACTAAGCAGCAACACAGAAACAAGTTATGTGGGAGTGGGTTCGGTATAGGGGTAGGGAAACTTTTCTGTATTTACACAGATGGAAGGAACTAAAATTGATTGTGGAGAAAAAAATAGTAACAGAGCATTAAAACATATGGGAATATTCTGAAAACTGGAAAAAGACAAAACCAGATTAAGTATAGCAAAGGAAGGATAAAGCTACATGAAGCACAGTAGTAAGACATCAAGATGTAAATAAGACCAATAAGAAAACTGGATGAGATTAAAATGAAGACAGGAATAGAAATAAATAATAATACAATAACAGTGTGAAATGCATGTTGGTATGTAGGTATGAGTGAAGCAGGCAGCAGTTGTAAATGGGTTGGGCATGGTCAGTATCTTGCCTTTTCGTTATGATGCACTGTAAAGCCTGTCACACAGCTTAAAAGGTAAGAAGACACAGTGCTGCCAATGTACTACCAATTCACACGGGTCCATACTGTACCCTATAGCAAACAAAAAGTGAGATACCAACTGACCTGAATTAGGAGTTAACATAAGACTAATTTCAATTAAAATCAGTGGCTTAACAGAAAGGTTCATTTTCTTCTACCATAAAACAAAGAATGAAAATAGTCATCTACAAGCATCACGGCAGTAAAAATATTCCTCAGGATGGATGTATTTATGTGTGACATAATGTGGAATTCACAAACTGATTTAGTAACTGATTTGAAGTTTTATTTTTCCCAGAGCATTTTAACGCACTGGAGGCCACTGACGCTAATAATTTTTGGACTGGTTGCATACCAGTCTCTGCCCACCAGGTCCGTTGGGTGCTATGAAGGTCCCAACTGATGCTGTGGCAGAACACTGACATTTCCTTGAAAGTGAAGGTTTCATTCTTATTTTTGCCCTCGCTAGTTTCAACACTATCTGATTTTTAACAATTAAAATCTTAATTTCAATATAAGATTAATAAAAGCCAGTTGTCATGTCATTTCCTTTTTTCATTTATTATTAATACAACGACATACCAGTCATCGTACAGAGCAATAAGTTAAGTCTTCATGAATTTCCTTCTTTTCCTTGTAGTACATTTACTAAATTTAGCATATGCTGCTCTATTTAAAAGGTTTAATTTCACATTTTTGTAAGAAAAAATATCCTTCAGCCTGTCGCGCAGAATTGCTCACTGAACAGCTAGCTAATTAATGCATCAATACCCATTTGTGACACATCAGGAAGGTAACAAGTTGTGTACCTGCGATTCTATCTGCTTTTATAGTTTGCTTCTCAGTTGGTCTTACTAGGATGATTAAGGCGTGTGCATCCTGTATGTGGATACACGAGGAGTTGGCTGTGGTCCGCGAACAGCTTGAGGCGCTTCTGGCTACAATCGGTCACCTTCAGACTGCTGTATCAGGGTACAGTGGTAGTGGAGAATCTGGCGTGTTGTATGGGACACCTCAGGTGTCACTTGTTCTGCCCATGGGCTTTGCTAACCAGGCACCTCCTAGTGTACATGATGCAGTGGATTCACCCTCACTGCAGGGTGAGTATAGGGAGGTAATGCATTTGCATCAATCAAGGCGGAGAGCCAATGAGGAGACAGGTCGCTTGGCCTCACCCATTCGCCCTTTAAGTAAATATGTGGCTGCTGCTTCAGTAGGATATGGGCAGGCCCACAGGATGAGGAGTTTACTAGTTATTGGGAACTCCAAAATTAGGTGCGTTGTGGAGCCCCTTAGACAGACACTGTTCAGGGCTGGAAAGAAAGACAATGTGCATTCGGTAGTGTCTCGGTGAGCCTCATCCAAGATGTGGAGGCAGCTCTGCCTGCAGCTATCAAGCATGCAGGGTGCAGTTGTCTGCAAGTTGTGGCTCACATTGGCACCAATGATTTCTGTCGCCATACTCAGTTCATACAGGACAGGTGGCCGGGGGTTGGGGGGGGGGGTGGAGGAGGGGGGGGGGGAGGAGGAGGAGAAAGAAGTGGTGGTGGTGAAGACTGCTAGCCTTGGTGTGGGGTGCAGGCAGAGCTCACAATTTGCAGCATTGTTCCCAGGGGTGACTGGGTCCTTTGGTTTGGAGCCGAGTGGAGGGTCTCAACCAAAGGCTTCGTTGATTCTGTGATTGTCTTGACTGCAGATTTCTAGACTTGCATTATCTGGTGGGGATTTGTAAGACTCCCTTTGTCAGGTCAGGGGGTGGTCTACATGAAGGAAGCAGGTTGCTTATGAAGTGCACATGAAGGTTTTTTTGACTAGACAGTAGTTTGAAGTACTCTGAAGAACACTCCCCAGTCAATACGCAGCAAAGGATGTCAGACCACTTTAGGTCTAAAGAAACTTCGACTGTCAACATTGTATCAGTAAACCGTCAAACAATTCATAACAAAATTTCTTGAATTTCCTGCCCTACAGGAAAGCTCTCATGCTCAAAGTATTCTTGAGACCAACAGCTCACTGCAACCTAAAGTGGAAAGATCTGAGAGATTTAGAAAGTCAGGGAACATATGTCATAAAGACAGATTAGACTCCAAGGCAGGGGGAGTGTTCACTGCAGCTGACAAAAATATTACCTCTATTGAGGTTGAAGTGGAATGCGACAGTGAAGTTATCTGGTCCCGTATAACAGACGGATGTTTTTAGTGGCGACCCTATTCCACTGTGACAGTTCTTAAAACTTCAAAGAAAGACCACAGTCAGTTGCACATAAATTCCCAGACCATGCAATACTTGTTGGAGGTGACTTTCACCTATTGAGTATAGACTGGATTCATTGCTGAGGATACTGACAGACAGATGGCCAAAATAATTTTGAAAACATTTTCTGAAAACTCTTTTGAGCAGTTAGCTTGGTAGCCCATACGCAATGGAAATATCTTAGATCTTGTAGCTACAAACATGCCAGATCTTACTGACAATATCAGTATAGAAATGGGGATTAGCAATCATAACTAGCAATTAACCATGGTTATGAAAGATATTACATCAAGTAAGAAGGCTAGGAGAGTGTTTCTTGTAGATAAGAGGCGATAAGCAGTTGTTAGCATCTCACTTAGCCAGTGAATTAACGTCACTTAGTTCCAGTAAGATGCAAGTAGAGGAGTTACAGGTAAAGTTTAAACAGATTGTAAATCATGATCTGGAGAGTTATGCACCTTGTAAGTGGATAAAGGATGGAAAAGCCTCTCCATGGTTTAATAATGAAATTTGGAAGATGCTGTGGAAGCAGAGGTTATTGCACCCTCAGTTCGAAAGAGACCGCAAAAATGACAACAACAAAAGGTTAATAGAGATTCGTTTGTTTGCGAAAAGATCTATGCGCAAAGCATACAACAACTACCACCGTGATACCTTAGCAAAAGATCTTGCAGAGAACCTGAGAAAATTCTGGTCCTATGTAAAATCCCTAAGTGCGTCTTACGCTTCTGCTCAGTCCCTTGTTGAACAGTCAGGTGTGGCACTTGAAGACAGCAAAATGAAAGCTGAAGTTTTAAATTTCATATCCAAGAAATCATTCACACAGCAAAATCATACAAATATACAGTCATATGACCATCGGACAGGCTCCTGGCGCAGAGAAACAACTGAAAGATTTAAAAGCAAATAAGGCACTAGGTCCGGATGTACTCCCAATTTGGTTTTACAAAGAATACTCCACAGCATTATCCCTTATTTAGCTTGCATTTATTGCGAATCTCTTGTCCAGCACAAAGTCCCAAGTGGCAGAAGGGTAAAGGAGCACACCTGCAAAATTACAGACGAATATCAGTAACTTCAGTTTGTTGCAGAATCCTTGAACATATTCCCAGTCTGAATATAATAAATTTTCTTGAGACTGAGAAGATTATGACCACAAATCAGCTTGAGAGAGCATTGCTCGTGTGAAACTCAGATCAACCTTTTCTCACATGATATACTGTGAACTACATATGAAGGGCAACAGGCAGAGTCCATAGATTTCTGGAACACATTTGACACGGTGCCCCACTGCAGGCTCTGCATGAAGGTACAAGCATATGGAATAAGTTCACAGATATGTGAATCGCTCGAAGACTTCTTAAGTAATAGAACCCAGTATCAGGGACAATGGTATCATTAGGAGTGCTCCAGGTACGTGTGATAAGATCACTGTTGTTCTCTATATACAGATAAATGATTTAGAGGACAGGATAGGCAGCAATCTGGGGTTGTTTGCTGATGATGCTGTGGTGCATGGCACTGTACTAATTAAAAGCTATCAACTGAAAACTTCACTATTATACGAGATAGGAAATTTAGAATGAGCTGAGCGGAATAATCTGAAGCAGTGACACCACCCACCGGAAAGCACTTATTCCATTATCTGTGAGAAGATATTTTGATTCACTGGAAAATAATTCAATTAAAATATATACACACTTAAAGTTTGGAACCAGGCACACTATTTTCTTTTGTGTCATAATATCTGTTTACTTCTGAAGTTCGCCTGTGTATTATCATAGACATTATTTTTGTGGACTGAATGGCATCCTTTATTAATATGTAAAGTAATTAATTAAAAACTTAATAAAATTAACATAAGGCATTATACATTTAAATATGACTGTCAAACTTTTAGCTGAGGTGTTCCTAACATGGATGAATAAAGTGGTTGCATGAATTTTTCTAATGTAATAATCCACAACATATTTCATAAACCCAATTTTGTTCTGAGTATACAGCCCATCCAAAGTAGTAAAACTTAACCTAGTCATTTTCAAAAATTTTTGATAAAAACTTTAATTTTTTTATCACTTACCTGCAGCAGTAAAGGTTCACTATTCACTGTCAACATTTTTAGTTGTTGGTATTAATGTATGGGGACTATAAACAGAAAGCAGGAATGACGTGACAGCTAGCTTATATTCATCTTACATTTAAAATAACATTTTAATTGTTATGTCTACCACAGTTTTGAAACTCGTAGAGGTGACAAAAAGAATGAAATCTTCACCTCTCAAGAAAATGATCAGTGTTACGCCCACCAACCAGTAGTCACTTTCCTGGCACCTGGCAGGGCCGATGGGTGAACACTGTCACACAGCCGGTACGAGAATGGTTGGCCTCAGTGGCATCTAGTACTTCGTAATAAAGGGTGTAAAACAGGATCACACTAGTCCAGCCCATCAACACAGAAACGCTGTTATTACTAGACCAAATGGTTAGTGGTTTTTGTTTTACTTAAATGTTTGACAGTTGGAAACAATAGGAAAAATTATATGGATCTTAGTGCAGCTAGAAAGACTACCTTGATACACAACTTATTTCTCATATAGACATAAAATCATGTTAATACTGAGAAACAAATATGCTTTCAGTTTTTGTCTTATCCTTGTCCGGGGATGCAATTTTCAGCTCCTTAGTGACTCACTGAACATCCCTCAGAAAAGTCTAATACATTCGAACTGTGGCATCTCAACTCTTGTTTGTATTATCTCCATTCACTAATACTACTTTGACATGCGTGTAGAAATGCAAGTGTCAGTTGTGAAAAGCTTAAAATGCTGTAGGAGGGACAAATAAAATTGCAGATCAGTTACTAAATCCATTTACAACTCCACATCATGTCATACAAAAATGTGCACATCAGGAGCAATGTTTTTACTGGCTGTGATTCTTGTGAATTGCTCTTTTCCTTCCTTGTTTTATGGTGTAGACATATAGTTGTAAACATATAGTACGTTGACAGTACTGTCTCTCCTTTCCTGTTATGCTGTGTGACACTTTACAGTTCAGCATATCAAAAGGCAAGGGATTTTGCAACTTATGCCACTGAAAATGTGAGACTATATGTCTGGTGCAGGCAGGAGCAGAAAATACAATGATGGTGAAGAGAAGTGGTGAGATTAGTTTGAAGATCCAGAAATAAACATATCACTCTTAGCATGCGGAGATGATAGTTTTGTGTGTGTGTGTGTGTGTGTGTGTGT
Source organism: Schistocerca piceifrons (assembly GCF_021461385.2). Lineage (NCBI taxonomy): Eukaryota > Metazoa > Arthropoda > Insecta > Orthoptera > Acrididae > Schistocerca > Schistocerca piceifrons. The sequence continues at coordinate 12,146,382 of NC_060140.1, forward strand.
GTGTGTGTGTGTGTGGGTGCGCGCGCGCGTTCGCCGTCACATATCTCTTTTGTGTATCCGGAGGTGGGCTCTCTCAAAAAATTTAATTTAGTATTTTTGTGGCGGTGTTCGTAGTGACAAACACTTGGCTGTAGAAATGGCTTACGAAGTCACCGCCACACTTTTAATAGCGGGCCGACCGGTCCGCTGGAACAGTGAACAGAAAGATGAAAGCCCAAACACTCATATTAAATAAAAGTCGGTACTTATCTTTTATTAATGAAGATACAGTAACACAGTAGTGAACTCGGTGTCTACAGAAATCTGTCTAGTTCGAGTGGGAGCGGCTAGTTCAGCGTCGGCTGACGACAAACAACAACTCTGCTGCGATGAACACACAACTGACTACCAAGTACACAATTCGGAGGCGAGTATACAACTGAGCGGCGAATGCAGAACTGTCCTAGCGCTCGCGACTCCAGCGCTTAAGAAGCCAGAAGCCAGCGGTGGCGCGCGCAGACTTGCGGCGATTTGCTGTCTCGCTGGCGCTGCTTATGCAGACGGCGTCCGGACTTTGATGCTGCCAACCTTTTGGCAGCGGGCTCGGGTGGCATTACTGGCTAGGACACAACACTCCTCCCCCCCAAATTGCCGCACCGTCGTTGAATAATAACGTGGCGAGCGTCGACGGCGGGGGAGGGGTCTGGCCGCAGGCGTAGCAGAAGAGACCGGGGCGGAGACTATTGTCGGTGGCAGTCCCTGGTCCGCACCCCAGCATTGGCTGCGCGGGGCCCTGGGAAACACCGACTGAAAACCGAGGTCAGGGTGCACGCCTGTGACCACGGGCGCAGCTTCTGGTACTGGACGCGACGGGGCGTCGGGACCCACGAAGAGAGGCAGCGTCTCCTGACGCTGCGTCGACGGCTGCTGAGTGGGCGCCGGACAAGGCGCTGCGGTGTCAGACTCCTTGGGGGTGCCCAAGGAAAGCGGCTGCAGGACAGGCTGCACAGCCACCGCTTGGGAAGGCGGCCCGGCTGAGGGGTCGACGTCCATCAGCTCCGAAGGCGGTGGCGACTGAAGAGGGACCGCAGGCGCTGGAGCAACCACCTGGGGCGCTCCCGAATGAAGCTGCGCGGGAGGCATCAACGGGACGGGCTGTCGGCGTGGTAGCGGCGACGGCTGCTGCTGCTGCTGCTCTGGGGGCGGCAGCGAAGTCGGAAGGCGCGGCTGGAACCCGCCGCGGACCAAATCTGTGGACAAAGAACGAGCGGCAGAATCCGGGCGGCCAGTGCGGCGCAACTGGTTCTGATGCCTCCTGTGCACCCCAGTAGCACCTTGAACAGTATAAAAACCTCGACCCTGGACACTTATCACGGTACCACGTTCCCAACGACGGCGACCGTGATAAACTCTGAAAAAAACGGCGTTGTTGCGCTGAAAACGCGTGCGATGCTCAGAAGCGGCGGGTCGATCCGGGGGGTGCAACAACCGTAGTAGGGTGCGATGACGATGGCCGTGGAGAAGCTCCGCAGGCGAAGGGCCGCCGCGTGGCGTGGTCCGGTACGACGACAGGAACGTGATGAGGGCCTGCTGACTAGAGTGCGTAGCACGAAGGCGGTCCATATGATCCTTGAATGTGCGTACAAAACGTTCCGCTGCACCATTCGATTGAGGGTGGAACGGCGGAGTAAGAACATGGCGAATGCCATTGGCAGAACAAAAACTTTCAAATTCAGCAGAAGTAAATTGTGGACCATTGTCAGACACTAAAACTTCTGGAAGACCCTCAATACAAAAAATTGAAGTCAACGCCCGTATAGTCTGTGCAGACGTTGTAGACTGCATGGGCACAACAAACGGAAAGTTACTAAATGCATCTATCACGATGAGCCAACGAGAATTCCAATATGGACCAGCGAAATCAATATGTACTCGCTGCCAGGGACCGGCAGGGCGTGCCCACTCAAAATAGCGTTGAGGCGGAGCAGCTTGGTGTTCGGCACACGTCGAACAATCTGTAGACATCTGCATAATCTGCTTATCAATGCCGATCCATGTACAATGACGGCGGGCAAGCTGCTTGGTGCGGACCACTCCCCAATGACCTTGATGCAACAAGTCGAGGACCTTGGATTGGAGCACTTGGGGAACCACTACATGAAGCTGGTCATTCTCGGTGTGTAACAGCAAAACTCCGTGCGAAACAGACAACAGATGATGCTGCGGATAATAGCGACGAACCACAGGATCCGATATGTCCTTTGCCTTGGACGGCCAACCACGTTGAACAAAACGTAATAGTAAACTCTGATGAGGATCCGTAGCTGTCTCACGTGCAACCTGACGATAATCAATCGGAAAATCCCGGAGGGATTGATGCTCATCAGCGTCAATCTGATGGCAAGAGTCGTCAGAGGAATCGATGACATCATCCGCAGCAATCGGCAATCTAGAAAGCGCGTCAGCGTTTGCATGCTGAGCTGTAGGGCGATACAGTATCTCATACCGGTATTGTGATAACAAAAGAGCCCAACGTTGTAGTCTGAGCTGTCCGCTGAAGAACTGGTTTAGACGGATGAAACAGTGATGTCAGGGGCTTGTGATCTGTTACTAAATAGAATGGTCTACCATAGAGGTAGTGATGGAATTTTGTGACACCGATCACAATAGGCAACGCTTCCTTGTCCAATTGGCTATAATGACACTGAGCTTTGTTGAGCAATTTAGATGCGAACGCAATAGGACGTTCGGTGTTACCGACTCGGTGAGACAACACAGCACCGAGGCCGAAAGAAGAGGCATCACAAGCTAACACCAGAGGCTTGTTAGGGTCATAATGGACCAGACAACGATCATTCAATAAAGCCTCTTTAAGCTGCTGAAAGGCTGATTGGCAATCAGCTGACCACACAAACGGAACATTCTTATGGCGGAGACGATGCAACGGTGCAACAATCTGTGATGCATTAGGTATAAACCTAATATAATACGTCAATTTGCCAAGAACTGCTTGCAATTCATGCAGATTGCGAGGGGCGGGCATATCACGAATAGCTGCTAAATGTGACTGGGAGGGATGAATGCCTTGAGCATTAATAACATGTCCCAGATACTCCATCTCCGTAAGGAAAAATGAACATTTATCGATGTTGCAACGTAGGCCTGCCTGAGACAACACTTTAAACAAACACTCCAAATTACGGAAATGTTCAGCAGGCGTCCGACCGGACACAACAATATCGTCTAAATAGTTGCAACACGATGGCACATTAGCCAGAAGTTGAGACAAAAAACGCTGAAAAACAGCTGGAAATGACGCACAACCAAAAGGCAAACGCAAAAAACGGAACAACCCCAACGACGTGTTCATGACAAAATACTGTTGTGATTGCTCGTCGAGGGGCAATTGCAAATATGCTTCACGGAGATCAATTTTAGAAAAGAAACGAGCTTCCCCTAACTTATCCATCAGCTCGTCCGGTCTAGGCAAAGGAAAAGAATCAATGACAGTATGAGGATTAACTGTCGACTTAAAATCAGCACACAAACGTAACTTGCCAGACGGTTTCTTTGTAATAACTAAGGGAGAAGCCCACTGGCTCGCTGAAACGGGTTGAATAACACCGTTGTTTTGCCAACGACGAAGTTCATCTTCTACAGGTGCCCGGAGGGCGTGAGGCACTGGACGAGCACGACAAAAGCGAGGCTGAGCAGTATCTTTTAACGTAATATGAGCGGCAAAGTTCGCAGCACAACCCAGTTCGTCTTTAAATATGTCACTGTATCGTTTACACAAATCGGTTATGCTGTCTTGAGGAACAACAACAGAATTAATTTGCAACACATTGTCTGGGATAGACAGGCCAAACAAGTCAAAACAGTCTAATCCGAAAATGTTTACACTGTCTGTAGCGCGGAGCACTGTGAATGAAACTGTTTTTGTATTGCCACGGAATGTGGCTGGCACGCTACATACACCTAACACAGGAATTCGTTCTCCACTATAAGTAGACAAAGAATGTTTTGCCGCTGAAAGTTTAGGGCGGCCGATAGCCGCATACGTAGCACTATTGATGAGAGTCACAGACGCACCAGTGTCTAATTGAAAATTGAAGGCCTTATCCTGGATGCGTAGCTTCACAAATAGTTTATTACACTGTCTCTGGATCGGTGCAGTGGAGGCGGAAGACACAAAATCAGCACGTTTAGCGCGTGTTCGCTGCTTACGACAACTCGTGGGTTGGGCGGGTGGAACAACAACTCCCGCTTCACTTGCAGTCCGTACATTACTGTTTACAGCGTTGGAATTACGCTTGGGTCGCATAGCAGAGGGCTGGGTGGGTGGCTTATTGCGAACAAGTTTATTACCCACACGAATCGTGGAAGAGTCTTTAAACGCGACCTTCTGGGCGGGCTGGCTTTGAAGAACATGAATATCCATGGGCTGGGCAGCACTAGAATTGTTCATGCGTTTACGCAAACAAACAGTCTGGATGTGTCCTTTCCTTTGACAAAAGTGACAAACCGCGTTTCTCAACGGGCAACGTTCACGAGGATGAGCAAGAACACACATAGGGCAAGACTTAACTCTATCATTTTGCACACGCGGCCGACGAATGTGTTTAACATGACGCGGCCGGCTAGTGTTTACAGTCTGACTCTGCCGGTGGGGCCGCGGGCGTGACATAACTTGCTTAGCACAGGCAATTTGAGAAATACATGGCTGATCTAACTCACACTCAGCATAGTCAAAAGTATCTTGGGCTTCAATGATGTTCATCACAGTCTCTAATGACGGGTCAGGCAACTTTAAGATGGCAGCACGAATACGAGAATCTGCAATGTTTTGAGTAATAGCGTCTCGTAACATGACATCACTGTAGGAAGCTCCACACACACAATTACATCGGCACTGACGGGTGAGGCCCCGTAAATCTGTTAACCACTGTTTATTAGATTGATGTGGCAGTTTCTTTAATCGGAAGAACTTGAATCTGGCTGCTGCCACATGAACTCGCGACTCGAAATACTCAGCAAGCTTGTTAACAACAACGTCATAGTCTAAAGCTTCTGGCTGGGATTCCGGGAACAACTTACAAAGTAGTCGATAGACTTCCACGCCTGCAGTGGAAATTAAATAAAGCTGCCGCTCAGTACCTGTGATTTTGTAGACTGACATGTGCGCCTGCAACTGCGCGAAATATTCGCGCCATTCTTCTCTGGATTCATTAAAAGCCCGGAACGGTGGTGCTGCCTGTGCTTGTTCCTTTTGTGTTGGAGGATTAGCCGCTTGTTTGGCGATTGCTTCCACCAGACTTTGTATTTGCTGACTCTGTAACAAGATCAACTGTTGTAATTCGGCAGACATAGTGAACACAAATTAAACCAGCCCCCAAAAGTTTATCGCTATAATTAGTATAACAAGAACAAGTTGAACCAGCCCTGCACACGAGTTCGGAAGACCTCGTCGCCAGTTTTGTGGCGGTGTTCGTAGCGACAAACACTTGGCTGTAGAAATGGCTTACGAAGTCACCGCCACACTTTTAATAGCGGGCCGACCGGTCCGCTGGAACAGTGAACAGAAAGATGAAAGCCCAAACACTCATATTAAATAAAAGTCGGTACTTGTCTTTTATTAATGAAGATACAGTAACACATCGAGTCGGAGCGGCTAGGTCAGCGTCGGCTGACAACAAACAACAACTCTGCTGTGATGAACACACAACTGACTACCAAGTACACAATTCGGAGGCGAGTATACAACTGAGCGGCGAATGCAGAACTGTCCTAGCGCTCGCGACTCCAGCGCTTAAGAAGCCAGAAGCCTGCTGTGGCGCGCTCAGACTTGCGGCGATTTGCTGTCTCGCTGGCGCTGCTTATGCGGACGGCGTCCGGACTTTGATGCTGCCAACCTTTTGGCAGCGGGTTCGGGTGGCATTACTGGCTAGGACATAACAAGTATTACATAAACGTCAATCAAAAATAAATATAAAATTAGACTTTATTACAAATCATATAACACTGTTCCCTGATTACATTAACATTGCATTGGATTTCTCAAATTTAAAAAACTTTTCTATGAATTATATAACATAGAATGCATTATTAATCATGTACTAACAAAACCAGAAAGACATAACTTGAACAAATCAGACTATATTCCAAATTTTTCTGCCTTAAAAATTAAGTAAGACAATAATACGATTATTACACAAAATTTTCTTCTTCTTACTTTCAAATAACGTGTTATTATCTCTTAGGAATCTTTATTACTTCCAAGCAAGTTAAAAGATTTCAGTGCTAGTTCTATTTCACACATTTCTGTACTACAGAAAAATTCATCAGATCATAATGTGGGTCACATTTTCTTCTTATATTATGGTTGTGGTACATTTGATTGTGAGAAAGTTATGATTGAAGAGAGAGAATGTTTGGTTGTGGTCAATGTCCCCACTTTCTTAAAAAGGCTAAGACAGGAGATTTCTCGGGTGATGAGGCACATGTAACTCTTTAATAATCTCATTTTGGGTGTAGACATTTTTCATTGCCCATTAACTGCCTTAGAAAACATTCACAAATCCACAAGTAAATGAAAATATTTCATTCATATTAGGAATTATTCTGATGGCAAGTGTTTCAGAGCACATACTTTTAATTTTCTAAATTAGGAGCATGTGCAACTCCCAATTTTGCTACAATCAACACAACACATCACTATTATCCACCTATACTATACAGCTTGATAATGGCATCCCCTATGGGATAATATTCTGGAGGAGAAATGCTTTCCCTTTTGGATTTCCCAGTTGGTGAATACTGAGGAGGAGGTCACCAGAAAAACATTTCAATTTTGTAATGGAGGGAAGTTTGAGGGGAGGGGGCAGGGGTAACATTATAAAGGGAGAACAATTTTTGACAACAGCATGCAGAGCCAAATGGATGCAGATTGCAGCAGTTATACGAAAACAAAAAGATCTGTACAGAAAAGACAAACAAGAAGAGGTGAACCAAATAAGTCTTGGCCTTCAAAGTAACCACTGTTAGCTACAACACACTTCTGACATCAGTTGTAAAGCTGTTGGAAACTGTCAACAAATTTTCTTGTGCAATCGCTCAAAGCACTGTGGTCACACACCGTTGCATATCTGTGGCATAGCAGGTGATGAGGCCTGGTGCTACCAATAAGATCCTGAGACCGAGTGACAGTCCGTGGCACAATGTTTGTTGTCTTCCCCACCTCCCAAAAAGAGTCTTCTGTCAAAATCCAAGATTAAAGGATGTTGATTGCTTTTTTCAAAAGCAAAGTCTTGATCTATCATGAATTTCTGTCTGAGGGAGGTGAGGGAAATGTCTGTCGCTCAGTCTCTGGATCGTACTGGTAGCACCCAGTCTCACCTCCTGTAATGATGCGATAAATCCAACAACGCATGACCACATTACTTAAAACTATTCCACAAGAAGTGTTTATGAACAGTTTTCAATAGCTTTACAATTAGTGTCACAAATGTGTTGTAGCTAATGGTGATTACTTTGTAACTCTCATTTTCTTTATTTTCTGAGACCATTCATCGAACTTTTTGGATGTACCTTGTATATTTCGGAGTATAATAGCACACTATAATGCATAATGGTGATAGGTTTTCATTATCATGTTCTTGTGTTTAAAAAGATGGTTTATGCCACCTTACCTTATGTAAAATGCCTTTCAAAAGAGCTGCCCTGTCTTTCATTTTCTTGTACTTCTCAACAAATCCTTCAATCTGCCACTAGAACAAAACAAGAAAGAAAATTGTTGTGAACAAAACCACAGGAATTTGCCCAAGTATTCTATCTATAGTAAAATTAACTTGAGGAAGCTGCTTGGTCCAAAACTACTTGTAACCACCTGTCAAAAGCCCAAATAGCCATCTTTCACAGTGAGGACATGCATGGAGAGTGTCAGTGAGGTTCCAGAAGGTACCAACAGGGATGTGGACCCACTCCAGATCCACTATCGTGGCCAAGTGTGCTATGTTTCACAGCCGAGGGCCAAAGATTCGTGGCAAAAACAGTATCAAAGTTGTCACCGCATATTCTCAACCGGGTTTTGAATTCAGCCTTAGGGTAGAGGAGGGGGCAGGGAGCAGGTAGGGGGAGGCAGGGGAGCATGAGCACAGTGAACTCCCTCTGGTGCTCGTGGTACCATACACTTACACTACGAAGTGTGTGACATACTCCATTGTTCTGCTGGTAGACGCTATCTTGCCAAGGGAAAATAAATTCCACGTATGAGTGGATGTGGTCCCCAAGGATTGATGCTTACTTGTGTTGAACCACTGTGCTTTCCAGAATGATGAAATCACCCAGGGGAGACCACAAAAATATTTGCAACACCATAAACCCCCTCCAACGGCCTGAACCCTTCAACAATTGTTGCAGTGCCATACATGCCAAAAGCCGTCTGTCTGATGGAGCATAAAACACGATTCATTTGAAAAGGCCATCTTTTGCCACTCAGTGGCATGCAAATTCTTGCCTTTCTCGATGATGGACAGCAGCCAGAATACGTGCATGAACCAAACCATTGTTGCAGAGGCCCATATGCATCAACATTTGTTGAACGGTCATTGAGGAGACACGGTTGGTAGCCCCTTGGTTCATCTGGCCGGTCAGTTGCTCAACAGTTGCATATTCATTCACCCACACATATCTTTGCACCACAGTTGCCTGCATGCCGGTTTTGGATGGCACTAATTCGCCATGCACTGTATACTTTCACCACGGTGGCACGTAAACAGTTTACAATCTTAGCATTTTTGGAAATGCTTCTACACTTGGCCCAAAAACCAATGATGTCCAATAAATAGCTCTGTTTCAGCATTATGACAACATCTGCACTCTTTTCTGCATCACCCCTTGACCCACTTTATATATACTCGAATGCTAATGGTGGCATCTGCCGTCTGAAAGCGGTTACTGCATGTTGATATAAAACATAGGCAGTGCTCACATTAATGTGACTGAACTGTGTATAAAATTACAAAGAGACAGATGGGGTGGGCAGTACTTACCTTTAGAAGGTGGAATTTCAAGTACTGCTGATGGACACTTGTAAGTGTATGGGGCGAAAAAAAAAAAATATTTGAATTCATTAGTTTCCTGATGTCTGAGGGACCTCTTCCAATCATCCCCAAGCTATCAATCTTTCCTCCTTGGGGAACATCAAAGTTATGAGATATCTCCCTTCCTCATTCCCCCTCATTTTGTGTGTGACAATCAGCAGCACTGGCAATTTCACCTCCTAAATATAAGTAGTGGTCGGCCATAGTGTATCACTGGAATTATATATTTTTCTGCTAGCAAAAATTACACCCCATACAGAATTGCAGTCAAATAACATTAGATATAATTTTTATTTACCAAGCAGCTGTAGATACAGGCATACACAGTGAAGTATAACAGCGCCATTTTTCGGGTTCTTTCCAATGAAGAAAGTACAGAAGCAGGAATAGTAACTGAAATTAAATGGAAAGAATGAAAGGAAAAACAAGTGCTCTTACTGAGTTGTTCACCTCCTCCTTGCTCCAGGAACTCTTGAGAACTTTTTCTATTTAATCTCAGTATGCATTGTTTCATCCAACCTGTCTTCTCATTTCAAATAAGGAAAATCCAGGCTGGAATATAACAATATTATGGAAATAAAAGTCACCACTCGCTGTATGGTAGAGATGTCTTCCTTGATGCTTGGTAAGCAGTTTCTATCAATATTTGATACAACACTTATATGTTTGCCAACATAGGAGATTTCAAAATACAGGGTGTACATAAAGTATAGGAACAGTTTCAATTATTTATTGCACAGAAACCAAACACTGTACAGATATCACACATATGTCATTTCGAAGATAAACACTGAAAGTTTTTTTTCCCCTATGTTTAGAACCAAGTACGGTAAGAAGCCAACAACAAGAAAGGCCATGTACCACCGGCACAACAAATTCGTTATGACAGGTAGCTTGTGCCTGACGAAGAGAAGCGGACATCCTAGTGTGAGTGCAGTGAATGTGGAGCACTTATGAGAGATATTCATAAGGAGTCCTAGGAAATCAGCACATCGTGCATCCTTTGATCTGGAAATTACTCCAATGACAGTGTGAAAAGTCCTGCTACAGAAGCTGTCTATGAAACCATTAAAATTGGAGCTAGTGCAGAACCTCAATGGCAACGACAAAGACCAGCATTCTGAGATTTATTCACAGTTGTAACAAGTGAATGGGGTGGGTATGGCATTGTTGAACACTTCATTTTTAGCAACCAAGTAACTTTTCACAGTACTGTGAAAGTGAACAGGCACAACTGTCGAATCTACGGTATGAAGCATCCACACAAATGCACTGAATTTGAGCGTATTCCCCAAACATAGGTGCCAATGCTAAGGAAAAGGTAATTTGGGTTAGAGGGCAGAAGGAAGAAGTAGTAAACCAGTTCATTCAGAAACTTGGATATATTAAGTGGGACTGTATATATAACTGTCAAGTGGGAATAAATAAAACTGAAACTGCTTTTAAGAGCTTCATTAAAAATTATTTAGATTTGTGGTATTCTTGTTCTCCTCCTATAAAAATCAATCTTAAAAGCCAACCTATAAAGAAAAACATTAAGTGGTACACAGATAAACTTACCAATATGAGGGAAAATATGTTATCATTGTACCACATGTATAAAAATTCTCATAAAGATGGAATGGAGCAGAAAGATGATTTGTACAAAGCATATCTTGAATGTAAGAGAACCTACAGAACTAAGCTTAGAATGGCAAAAAGAACAGCATACAAAAGATACACTGAAGGGGCTCCTAATAAGTGCAAAGCTGCATGGAATGCTGTTGCACAAGAGCATTGCAGGAATGATGAACATCGCATAGCTCTTGACCCGGATAAAGTTAATCATTTTTTCATGGACTCTGTAAGTTATATTAGGAACAAAATTGAAATAACAACCACCAATGCAAGTGATCTACTTAAGCAACAACAACCTGCAAACAATACATTTACATGAAGGACAATCACACCCACTGAGATTACAAAGGTAGTGGCAAAGTTCTCAAACTCCCAAGAGCATGGACTGCTCTTGGTTGTCCAATTACATAATTAAAAAAACAGTGCATATAATTAGTGAACCATTGGCCTTTCTGTTTAATAGGTGTCGAAAGTTTGGAGTCTATCCTACAACTCTAAAAATATTAAAAGTTATCCCAGTGTATAAAAAAGGGGACAAACATGATCTCAAAAATTACCAACCAGTTTCAATAGTTCCCATTTTCTTGAAAATACTTGAATCTCTTATTTATAACCAACTGAACCACTACTTTGAGTCGCATAACTTACTCTCTAATAGTCAATTTGGCTTCCGCAAGGGAAAAAATACCACCACTGCTGTTCTTTCAATTGTGAATGAAGTAATAACAACCTTTGAGAATAAAAATAAAGCCTCACTTCTTTTATGTGATTTAAGTAAGGTATTAGACTGGATTTCTCGTGATATCTTAATTGCTAAACTCAAATTCTATGGCATACAAGATTCTGCATTGGCAGTAATTGAATCATACCTAAAAATTGGAAGCAGTTTGCCTATGTCAGAAACAGAGACTCACATTTGCTAGAAGTTAAGACAGGAGTCCCACAAGGTTCTGTCCTTAGGCCCTTCTTTTTCATAACTGCAGTCAATGATTTACCTCATTGTATCCCCACTTTTGTTATTTGGTTATGCTGATGCCACAACTTTGCTTGCTCAGCACGAGAACATATCAGTTCTGCAAGATGACATGGAAGCAGCACTAAATTGGTTCTCACCAAATACACTGCTTTGCAATCCTTGTAAAAACCAACAGATTACACTGGGATTGTCAAAAGAGGTATAGGTGAAAGCAGTTAAAAGTCTAGGAATTCATGTAGACTTTAAGTTAATGTGGGAAACACACATCAACCACACCTGCGCAAAATTGTCTCGAGTTACGTATTTAATGTGGAAACTGAGGAGCCTGGTGACAAAAGAATATTTATGAGTTATTTATTTTGGACTCTTTCAGTCACAGATAGAATATGGACTGCTGATATGGGGACTCTCTCTTCACATCACTGAACTTCTAAAAATTCAGAAGAAAGTGATAAGGCCAATGAGCAATTCTGGTAGATCAGAGCACTGCCGACCACTGTTCATTCAGCTGAAAATATTAACCGTTATTAATTTTTATATATACGCCTCAGAATTGTATGCAAATAACAATATAGCAGATTTTGAAATGGCGGAAAACATGCACCACCATAATACCAGAGGCAAAACAAAATTAGACATACCTAGGCACAGGCTGACAAGAACAGGGAATTCCCATCGAATCAATAGTCTAAAAATATTTAATAAACTTCCATTTTCTTTCTCGGTCGGATCACATAAGTAGCTTCAAGAGCAAGCTACTACATTGGTTACTAATCAGTCCTTTCTACAATGTAACAGAATTTATGAATATAAAATCAATCAACATTGATTTTTAAGGATTTCATTATGTGATGTCACTGAATGTATTTATCTTATGTTATGGTGTATGTTATCATCTATGGGCACTATTTGCAAAGCTCATTTAGCTTTAAGGTACTATTCACGGAAAATGTTATATGATATCCATTTAAATTGCCTATTCCACCTGAGGTGGTCAATGGTGAACAAAGAATCTGAATCTGTACTGCAAAGGTAAATGTTTTTTGTGTTTTGTCACGTCAAAAATTGTATGGGCCATTCTTCTTCACCAAGAGCACTGTCACTGGAAATTCCTACTTGCACATGTTGCAGCAATAGCTGATGCCTCAAATGAGATTGGACTCTCTGTTCATCTTTCAGCAGGATGGGGCTCCACCCCATTTTCATCGTGAAGTTCCTGGGTACCTGAAAACGGAGCAGTCACATCGATGGCTCGGCCATGCTACAGAAGGGGAAATCTGTTTCATGAAATGGCCCTCCCGATCACCAGATCTCACTCTGTGTGACTCTTTTGTGTATGAACTGCCTCTACCATATGATGTGGCAGAGCTCCGGGAGTGAATACGGGAAGTTCTGCCACAGTCGACGATGCCATGCGGGGATGGGTAAGGCAAGAATTCGATTACCGTATTGTCATCTACCTGATCACTCATGGTTCGCATATCAAATGTTTATGGAAAAAAATAAACTTTCAAAAAGTTTCTCTTCGAAATGCAGTATGTATGGCATCTGTACAATGTTTAAATAAATAATTGAAAGTGTTCCTTGATTTTATGTACACGCTGTACTTGAAAATACACTGTATGGCAGCACATTCAAGATAAGAGAATCAGGTGTAAACAATGGTATACAACTGCGAAGAACACAATCTCAAAGAAATAAGTATTATGTCGTGGAAATAATGTCTGTCTGTCTGTCTAACAAACAGTAAGCAGAGACAGGAAAAATCCATTTTATTTTATGGTCAATTTCAGAGTTATTTTTGCCTATTTGTTGCTGTTTTCTGTCAACTCTGGTATTACTTTCTGCCAATTTTGATGGTATTTTTGAGGAGTTTGGTATCACTTTCCAATAGCTTATTTTTGAAGTATCAAATGGCTTATATCACTGTTCCAGCACTATGAAAACGAAAATATACCTCTTAACTACATTACATATGGCATCACAGAAGAAAAAGGAAATCATTTATATGAAACCCATTAAATGTAATCAATTAAAGAAACCATACACTATCAAAAGGTTTTCAAATTAAAGTACTATTATAGCTTCAATGGTTTCTTTGAAAACTTTTACCACCAATTGATCAGTACTTCACAACAATGCAAAAATGGCAGCGTAAAGTGTAAATTTTTAACAAGGGCAAGGAGAAGGCCACAAATGCAGTTAACCAATTCTGCTCATATTTGGCAGCCTGCTTCTATACAACATAAAATGAAGATCAGTTTTGAGAACACCATCCCTACAGTTCATGATGTGAATCTGATTCAAAACTGACCAGATCGATATACAATTGAAAATGGAACACTTTTAATCATCATAGGTGGTGTCCAGAAGCAAACTTTTTTCCTAGGGATTTGCAAAAGAAACTATTACAACTGCCACTTATGTACCCGTAAAGTAAATGCTATTCAATGAAAGTACTGCTGATGCAACAATCAAGGCATCTGGCTGGGGAGCAGAGAACCTGTGTTCAATTCTGAAATGCATTCTGCAGGATTTTTTGTCGTCTTTCTATTCCTTATTGAAATTAGTAACAAAAGGAGGGTTAATATGGCAGTTATTAAGGAATAATAACAAGGAGGTAAATAAATTTCTCAAACAACTTGGATTGGTGAAAAATTAAAATTTGAAGCCTCATATGAAAACAAATATCACGAGGGACCACAGACAGCTTAATATGCTATGCTAGTTTACAACGAGCCGTGGTACAGAACTTTATTTGGAGGTTTCAAAACTGCAATGTACATCTGGAAATCCAGCAGGAATTTCACAACTATCCACATTCCACAACAATTCATAGCATAATTCATGATCAATTTTCAGCACCAATTTTTTAGGTGATGTTGCATGCGTGGTATGCATTAGAATCACACTGGAGATCCACCTGCCTAATATCATGTAGGGGGCCACAAGCACGCAGAAGTGCTTCAACATGGCATGGCATGGACTTGACTGATGTCTGAAATAGTGCTAGAGGGAACTGACACCATGAATCCTGCAGGGCTGTCCATAAATCAGTAAGAACACAAGGGTGTGGAGACATCATCTGAACAGCACATTGCAAGGCATCCCAGATACACTCAATAATGTTCATGTCTGGTGAGTTTGGTGACCAGTGAAGTGTTTAAACTCAGAAGAGTGTTTCTGGAGCCACTCTGTAGAAATTCTGGATGTGTGGGGTGTCACATTGTCCTGCTGGAACTGCCCAAGTTCTTCAGAATGCACAATGGCCATGAACGGATACAGGTAATCTAGAAAGGATAGTTACATAAGAGTTACCTATCAGAGTCGTATATAGACATATCATGAGTCCTTTATCAGTCCAACTGCACACATCCCACACCATTACAGAGCCCCCACCAGCTTGAACAAGTCCCCTGCTGACAAGCAGTGTCCATGGACTCATGAGGCCAGCTCCATACCCATACACATCTATACACTTGATACAATTTGAAATGAGACTCATCCGACCAGGCAACATGTTTCCAGTCATCAACAGTCCAATGTGGGTGTTGACGGATCCAGACGAGGCATAGAGCTTTGTGTCATGCAGTCATCAAGGGTACACGAGTGGGCCTCAGCTCCAAAAGTCCACATTGATGATGTATCGTTGAATGATTTGCATGCTGATACTTGTTGATAGCCAAGTACTGAAATGTACGGCAATCTGAGGAAAGGTTGCACTTCTGTCACATTGAACAATTCTCTTCAGTCGTCATTGGTCTTTTCTTGCAGAATCTTTTTCCAGCCACAGCGATGTCAGAGATCTGATGTTTTACCGGATTCCTGATATTCAAGGTACACTTGTGGAATGGTCAAATGGAAAAACCTCGCTTCATCTCTGCCTCAGAGATACTGTGTCCCATCACCCATGCACAGACTATAGCAACACGTTCCAACTCATTTAAATCTTGATAATCTGCCATTGCAGCAGCAGTAACCGAGCTAACAACTGTGGCAGACACTTGTTATCTTATACAGGCATTGATGACCGCAGTGCCATATTCTGTCTGTTTACATCTCTCTGTATTTTAATACACATTCCTATACCAGTTTCCTTGGCACTTCAGTGTAATTCCCAAAAACGAAATATTTTTAAATGTAACCCACGTCAGTTTTCTGCCAAATCTTCAGAATGAATGATGTAGTTGTGCGAAAGCTGCTTTCATTATATGTTCTTGGTGCCATAAGCATATTTGCTTCAAATGTTTATATGACAAGTACCACCCATGTAGATGTTCAAAGGTACGTGAAGGCATGTAACAGTGAGTGAAAGAGCCTTTGTAGGGCAACCAGGATTAAAATTATAATTCTTTCTAATCCAAGTCATTAAAGAAATTTATTTCCCTACCTTGTTATTATTTTTCACTGATTACCTTTTGACTTTCCTATTCCTACTAGATTCAATACAGCAAAAATACTAATGAAAAAACTGCAGAATGCATTTGGAAATTAAACATATGTTCTCTTCTCCTCAGCCACATGCCTTGATCGCTATGTCAGTGGCAGTTCTTCTGAACAGTGTTTACCATAGGCATACTCAGTGTCTTTCTTCGATTCTACGAAATGGGAATATGCTGAGCAGCACCCCCCCACATGATGAAAACACCCAATTTTCAATTACCTATTGATTTCGTCAAATTTGAATCAATCAATTAGGAGTGGTTTCCTCAAATATAAGGATGGGGGAGCTTTTTGAGCCAAAATATCTCAGTCCTCTGTTTTAGGTGTATACAAGCACCCTGTCAAATATGACTCAAATTGGTTGGCCATTCCAAGACCTTCCCCTTGTGAGGACCAAATGTCTTCAGCACAACACCAGACAACTGACAATGTCGACATATCCTGCTTGCATGGGAAGTTGCTTCCCATCAAATTATAAAGGTATTGCTACCCCTTCAGAATATTTCACAACTGAGACCTGCCATCCTATGCACACATAAACTATTTGCTGTGTCAGCATGAACATAATTCATCATCATCACACTAGAAATAAGAGCCCAGGACTGTGAATAAGACTAAATATACAGATCTGTCACCATAAGAGTTGTTAGCCAATTATGAAGGTGCAACATAGTGCCTTTCTCGGTTTTCTTCACCTCGCCCTGAAGCATTCGTTCCATTCATATTTAACAAAAGCTGGCTGGTTTTAGCATCAAAAATTTGTATTTCTCATAATAATGAAGCAGTCTTCAATTGTAACTTGGAATATAGGTACTGTTTCATCCACTGACATCAGAGTTCTCAATATTTTTGCGTAACAAACTGTACCAACAATGAGACAGTTTGGTGAGATCTGTAAAGTGGAGCATCAGTTAAATAGTATTTTTTTGCAGGACACAAACACAACATCAAATATAGCACATAGCACTTTAGCTAGCACGTAAATCAAATTTGCACCCAATTGGTCAGGTTCTCGCCACAGTACACAGCAGCGAACAGAGGGTGTCATGCTAACTGAAAGTACGAAGATTGCCTGGAAAATAATGTACCACATATTTTCTCAATCAGCAAAAATTGTATGAATGTGACAGTTAGGATATACATTATTTGAAGTTTCCAAATTGCACAAACAAATATCCTATTTATTCTGACAGGTATCATACCTATAGCAATGTTTTGAAATGGTGGCTCTATATGATGTAAGCTACAAGCAGCGTGTCGTCATTGAACTTCTCACAGCAAAGAATAGAACCTTCGAGAATATTCCCAATTGTTTGCATCCTTTTTATGGAGCATCTGCAATAGACAGAAGTTCTGTTAGTCACTGGGCAAAGAGAGTGAGGCCATTACGAGACATTGGTTCTGCAGAGCTCCAAGATTTGCTTCATTCAGGGAGCCCATTCGTGGCATTCAAACTTGACCAGGCACAGCTTGCTGATGTGCTCATTCACAAAGACCAATGCAGAACAACTTGGCACTTGGCAATGAAGCTGTCACTCAGGAAGGAAAGTGTGGATGCAATTGTCCATAGTCTTAATTACTCAGAAGTTTGTGCACAATGGATTATGCACTATCTCATGAGGAAACTAAATCTTCTCACTCTTTGATGTGATGCCAAGACACAGTACCAATATTTCTGAAGCAGATGTGAACACATTAACCAAACCCAAAAGGCGCTTCCAATGATTTTGTCACCATAATAACCCAGGTGATTGACTAATTCTATATGATAACGCTCGGCCTCACACAAGTTTGAGGACTTCAGAACCATCATTAAACAGGGTTGGACAGTATCATCTCATCCATCCTACAGCCCTGACCTAGCGCACCTCCAACTTCCATTTGCTCGTCCCATTAAAGCATCACATTTGTAGATGACATTTTGAGGATGACAAAGATGTGATTCTTACAGTGGAGAAATGGCTTCAATACCAGAACAAGGAGTGGCACTAACAGGGTGTCTTAATGGAGGAAGGCCATAGAAAAGGGCAGCAATTGTGTGGAAGTATAGGGAATGTAGAATAAACAACATTCTTTCTTTTGTATATTTATCGTTGTGTTCAATAAATAATTACTGAAGGAAAACAAATGTAGTGCCTCACTTTTTGGGTAACCCTCACATTTATTTTAATAGTTATTCCATATTATTTTTACTACTTTGTGAATGAAGCATGTGGTCAAAGCACGAATTGTTGGTAGTGAAATTTAGCAGTGAAAAAGAGAGGGATGGCTGTACTGAGTTGAGAAGACACATTACATTTCAATGATCTGTCACCCTGATGCTACTCATAAACATTTACCTCAAGTCAGTTACCTTCTTGTAGTTTCTCCATGTTAACAAACCTGCTATGCACTGCCACCATGTCTTGTCGTGTGACTTTGTTTCCATTTGCAGAGGATTGAGGGCTGTAAGACAGCTCTCTACTCTTCAAGCCACAAAATAACATAACTGCCTTTTAAACAACTCTTTTGTATTTTGTTACTCATATGTGACATTCATATACATTGAGTACACAGATCTCATTAACGAGAACAACATTTTCAAATTGAATCTCATAACAACACAGAAGAGAGTGACATTGCTCCTTAGCCTTGTTAAGCTTATTCTGGGTGTTGATATTGCAGACAGTGCCTCTTCCTCTCTGCCTTCCAAAACACTGCCAAGCCACAATCCCAATAAGTAAATAACCCCTTCGTAGCAGGAGAAGATGTTCCATATCTGTCACACTTTGATGATGTCCTAAGCCGACAATTCTTTCGTCATTTCTGCAAATATTACACAGTGGGGAGTACTTTATATATTAACTAGCTAAATAATATTTTTAAATGAACATCTTGATCTCATCATGAGGAAGAGATTTGACATGTTTTTATGGACAAATAACATGTCTTGCTGAAGTAGGCTGGGATCTATGTTATGTTAAAAGATACCAGATGCCATGTTAATTTACATGTTCGCAAAACTTAAGCGTCACATTCAGTGTTTTTCATATTTATACTTTTGTAATTTGAAAATGTATAAAACTTCCTGGCAGATTAAAACTGTGTGCACGACCGAGACTCGAACTCGGGACCTTTGCCTTTCGCGGGCAAGTGCTCCTCCATCTGAGCTACCGAAGCACGACTCACGCCCGGTACTCACAGCTTTACTTCTGCCAGTATCTCGTCTCCTACCTTCCAAACTTTACAGAAGCTCTCATGCAAACCTTGCAGAACTAGCACTCCTGAAAGAAATGATATTGCAGAGACATGGCTTTGCCACAGCCTGGGGGAGGTTCCCAGAATGAGATATTCACTCTGCAGCGGAGAGTGCGCTGATATGAAACTTCCTGGCAGATTAAAACTGTGTGTCCGACCGAGACTCGAACTCGGGACCTTTGCCTTTCGCAGGCAAGTGCTGTACCATCTGAGCTACCGAAGCACGAGATACTGGCAGAAGTAAAGCTATGAGTACTGGGTGTGAGTCATGCTTCGGTAGCTCAGATGGTAGAGCACTTGCCCGTGAAAGGCAAAGGTCCCGAGTTCGAGTCTCGATCAGACACACAGTTTTAATCTGTCAGGAAGTTTCGTATCAGCGCACACTCCACTGCAGAGTGAATATCTCATTCTGAAAATATATAGTTTAAATGATGCACCATATTAAAGTCTCGCAAACACCCAATTTTCCACAATAGTTGTGTAAAAGGCTCAGGAAATGTCACATCCGTGGCTAAAACTGTTATTGGAAAGTAGTTTGTTTGCAAGGTGCTACTCCAGTCTCCGTAAGCAAGAAATTACTATTACTTCATTTTACAAATGGGCTCCCATTCAGTCTGTCGCCTTGCTGCTGATACAACAATGGGCCAGTTCATGATGGACTAGGATAAATCATCACTGTAAAGACCTACCTACCAACCAAATAATGCCACAGGATCACTTGACTTTAGACACTGACTGCTATCAGAGCTGAAGAACATCTCTCTCTTATGTTTCAAACCGCCACCTATAGCAAACACTAAATGGCTCAGTTTCTTTACCTTGGCTCCTTTACCTTCTGCTCCAAGATGGTTCTGGAACTACCTTCTGTTGTCCTCCTGACAATTCTCACAATGTAATCCCTATGAGCAAATAAACTGATACAGTTTCCTTTTCCCAACATGACTACGTATATTAATTACAAGTCCACATCACTATCCAATCCTGACAACACCCCCAAGTGGGTGTAAGAACTGGCATCTGAAGTGAGATGCCAAATTTGACCCACTTTCAGCTTTGAGGTGCCCCATACAAATTACTAAGCCGTGAACAGATGTAAGAATCCATCATGCAGGACAGTCCGGCTCCATGCTGTGGTGCAACAGACAAGTGCTTAGCACAGTCAGCCCAAGCTGCCCACCACAGTCTACCCAGGCCTAATGCCAAGCTGCCATCACTGCCATTAGGCAAGGAAATTCAACCTCGTCTGCCTCCTCTATCGTGGTCGCACGAGGCCACATCATGATTATGATGTCCCGATGCCACCTCGACACCGGGCATCGCCACTGCATTGCTGCCCAATCAATTGTCAATGAACAATTTAATTGTAACAATCAAAATAATCAATTCCTGACAATATACTGTAATTGTATAGCTAAAAAATCCATTCACCAAGCAATGGTTGGTGTCTTCCTTTATTATCCCATCTGTTAAGTCTCCCCTGACCTTGCATTTTGGGTGACTTTTCAGAACCCCACCCCTTTTCCTAGACGTCTCAAGTTCCCTTCCCTTCACCCCTCTCCCTACCCGTTCAATCTTTATGCTGGAAGGAGGGGCCACTGGCTTCAAAAGCTTGCATAAGTAAAACCTTTCTCCTGCCATCACTTGGTGACTGAATTTTTTTATCTACCCAATTACTACATATTAAATGTGCAAGCTTCACTTGTAGGGGGAAATGCCTCTGGACCAATGCTGCCACTGACATCATCGAGGTCTGTGTGTGTGTGTCTAGTTTAAAGCAATTCCCTCAACCACGTCACAGAGGCAACTAGTGACGGATCCAACATATTGCAAACATGGGTGGAGCAACTCCGTGTGAAAAATGATGATCTGCAAAGGCACCTTAGTGAGGCATTAGTAAATGTGATGCTGCGAAACAGCACTGTGCCTGGAGCTAGCCTAACTTTCCTATTTCTGTGTTCCCCTAGGCGGTTCTAAACTAGATGTAAACGTTGACACAGTAGTACAAAATGTAATGGATACAGGGAAACTGTCCCCATCGACTGACGAAAAGTTTATAGGAGTACCAACACGAAAGTGCAAGGAGTGGCTCATGCTTATGTAGATTCAAGGAAGGGCTGAGAAATACCAAGGCATTTGACATCCTTGCAGAATGCGTTGAGGATATGTACAGAGATAAATACAGTCAGCTACTATAAGGACAATCTTTCCATCAAATATCAAAATTCTGGAGAGAATTTTGAGTGATTTTCTGACCGAATAAGAGTTGCGTGTTGTCGTACATATGTACTAACAGAAAGTAATGAAAGGAATGAGATACCACTCAGGAAATCAGAAACTTGCTTGCAGATTCACTCATTCGCAGGATTGACCCCACAGGTACGTGACAAGGTGAAGTACACCGAGTACACTAAGTTAGGCTACACAACTCACAAAGGAGGTGCAACAATTCGTCTAATCATCCACCGGGATAAAGCGCACTTGATGTGCATTCATTGCCAAAGTGTGCTACACTTGTTGCAAATGACAAAAAGTTACACGGCTCCTTAGTGTTTGGCACCAGCATGTGCTTGTTTTAGAAAAATCAGACACGAGAGAGAAAACTGTCCATCTCTACAGCACTGGTCAGCTAACCAAGTAGATCAACGAGGTGCTCGAAGGAATGTGAATACGCGAAATGTGAATGGGAGCAGTTCTGCCACTGCTCCTTGCTCCCCTTCTGCAAAGTCAATCCGGTAAGAGAGATAGGAATTGCTCAAGTTTGCAAGATAAATGAACAGCAGAACTTCTACCTTCCTCATCAATACAGGCATACAAATAAATGTTTTGTTTGTTAGATATACTCACTGTCAACTGTACCCCATTCTAGCTGACTTTGCAACTTCATCTGAAGAAAAGAAACAACTTCTGTCAAACTTCTTAATGTACCACAAGATTCCTACATATGATACCAAGCCAATAGCCTGGAAACCATATTGCACATCTTATCACTTGCAGCCTGCAGTAGACAAAAATGCCTCAGATTTACTAAAAGCTGGAGTAATTAAACCTTCTTTCAGTTCCTGGTTGTCACATACAGGGTGTACATAAAGTCCAGGAACACTTTCAATCATTATTTATTGCAAAAGAACTAAACATTGTACAGTTCTCATACATATTGCACTTTGAAGAGAGACTGTGAAAGTTTTTGTTTTTTACAAACATTTGATTGCGAACCATGAGAGACCCAGCACATGCCAGTATGGTAATTGATACCTTGCCATACCCATCCTAGCATGGCATCGTCGACTGTGGCAGTCGCTTCCCATATTCTCTCCCAGAATTCTGCTGTATCACGTGGTAGAGGTGGTACATACATCAGATCTTTAATGTGTTCCCACAGAAAAGACTCACATGGAGTGAGGTCTGGTGATCAGGAAGGCCATTTCATGAAACAGCTGTCCCCTTGTGTAGCACGGCCAGTCCACCAATGCAGTAGCTCCGTGTTCAGGTACCCACAAACTTCAAGATGGAAATGGGGTGGAGCCCCATTCTGCTGAAACATGTCCAACTAGGAATACCCAGTGACAGTGCTTTCGACAAAGAAGAATGGCCTGTACAGTTTTCAACGTGACAAGGCACAAAAAATATTTACCTTTGGGGAATCGCGCTCAAATTCAATGCTTTTGTGTGAATGCTTTGAAACCCATATTCGACATTCATGCCTGTTCACTTTCCCATTTGTCAAACTACAACATACCTCAACTCACCATGCTTGTGACTAGCACCAACTATAGGCAAATTACCAAAATACGCTGTGGCAGTTGTAATGCTATTGTAAATATAATATTGCCATTAATCTGTATATTTTAAATTTTTTGTTCCGTAATAATTTTGAAAAATTAAGTAAATACTATAACGAGAGTAAGCTTTTGTTAAGTGTAGTTTATCTGTTAAAAATAACCTCTTTGATGTAGGTGGAATAAATGTATTAAAACATATTTTGTAAATAATTATGTAATATTTCAAGTACAACTGTAATTAATTATGTCAATTTTGTATGTATGTGCTGTCATGCAATTGTAGATGGTTCATACTTAGGGTTTTTGTAAGCAGAAGTGTAAAATGAAAATGTGTAGGGATCATAGGTAGAACGGAACTCCGTTCTGTGGTGGAATGGGAAAGGTGGTGGGGCATGCGAGTGAGAATTGGCGAGCAAGTGACACACACAGTCAGTAGCTGCCCTGCAAGTGGTGAACATGCTCAGACGTGTTCTACATGATTGGCGCAGTACAGCAATAAATTAATAGCTCAGAAATTTGCAATTTTATCATCGCCAACAAGAGGAAGATAGAGCTATGTACATCAAGAGCCGTACCTGTGCAATGTTACTACGCAGCACCGCCTCACGCCACCTTCGACATCAGTAACAGGCAAAGTACTTTACTTAGAAGTGTATCACAGTATGAACCATCCTTCTTCAATCAGAGGAATATAAGTGTTAAATGTATCTTTGTGTTTAACCATAATTTTCCAATTTCATTTACCTCAGTAGGGTCCTTACCTAAACAAATTTATTCCGAGTATTCTGATGTTTATTGAAGCTTGAATAATAGTAAATTACTGGCAATAGTATTGTTTTGGTAGTAAATTCTGAAAATCATTGTTAAATACTAAAGTTTGCACATATCGGTTTAAGAACCACCGCTTTTCGTGACCATGAGGATAAGTTTTCAATAGCATTTTTGAAAGTAAGATAACATAATTGTTTAACTGCAACAATCTTAACAGTATTTGTTCGTGTTGCTTCTCCATGTCAAAGAAAGCCAGACAAATATTGGTGTTAGTTAAATGTTAACAAATAAAAGTCCTAAAGAAATGAAATCTAGTCGTGTTAAATAATAGTTTTGGTCATATGAATAATAGCTATAAATTTAATATTTTTTTGTATCCTTGTTGAAACATGTGTGTGATTTCTTTAAATAATTACTGAAGTATAGTGGTAAATTCCTAAGTAACAGAAAGTGCGATTAATAGTAATTACTGCCAAATGACCCAAGTAAATGGAAATTAAGTGGTTGTCTTTCAGTTACATAGTAAGTGAAAGCAGTTATTTATTCAGTGTCGAAAATTGACTTCATCTTTTCGTGTGGACACTGTGCCCGATTTGGGCTGGTGGCCGTTTTATTAAGCGAAACAGTTTATTGTTATAACAGGCTTTGTCTGATAAAAGGTTTCCAAAAGTGATTATTCTCACCGCTTTTCCCACAAACTGTATGATTCAGAGAAAAATAGTTTGATAATTTACCATTAGGTTGAACACGGTTAAAATCAGTCTCCGAGAGTCGATGGTTTGGAGTGTGCCTGTCACTACTTACTAGACAGTTCTGACATTCCGAATCGCGGATCTTCCATCTTTACAGTGGTAGAACTTAAACGTTATGGTACCGTATTAACGAGAACGCGAAAGAACCGTTGCACGGTACACATGAAAAAAGAACTTTCAGGGTTTCTCTTCAAAATGACATACGTATGATATCTGTACAATGTTTTGTTCTTGTGCAGGGTGTATACGCGGACAAGGAAACAAAATTCCCGGATTTTTCATGGATAAAAATACACTTTCTCCCAGGTGAAAACAAGCTTTCTCCATGTTAAGTGACAGTATATTTTCCCTTATCAATCCTTTGAATGGTTATGGTTTTATACATGGGCATAGAATTTCCTGGCACAATAGAAAACGAAACTCAGGGAAAAAGACAAGATTTGGAAATATCTTTCATTTGCAGCAACATGCATGCTGCGTATTTTCATATTACAAAAGTATGCATTGGAATTCCACCAAACACCACATGTTACTTTCCAAATCACTGAAATCAGGATTGTGATGCGCTTTTGTAAGCCAGTCATAGCTCATGTCACGTGATCTCGCCAGCCGATATTCAGAGCATAGGACACGTGATGTAGTCAGCCAGCAGCAACATCACTATTAAGTAGCACGAACACACAAACAGGGAAAGTTAATAGTTTAAATTAATATATATGGTGTTGCTACAAGAAAAGCAAAGCTGTCACATATAATATTGGTCTCTAAGGTTAATATGCTGCAAGAGAAGTTAAGCTTTCGCATATAATGTTGATCTTTCTTGTGTGTGTTGCACTTTGAGATACATCACACAAATGTGCCAGTAAAATTTACAATAATGAGATAAATGTCTGATCTTCAGGGTTCCAAATTCTTCTCAATGACTCATCATCAAAGAGTTGATTTTTAAATAAGTCAAACGCTCTTTAATTTAATAAATTCATGGCACATTCTTGCACATAGTTCAACTTACGTAGAAGGATATTTACTTTGAAAGTAATGCTTTTGAAACCACTAGTCGCAATACTCTCCCGCGACCTGTCAGAAATAGGTTTGTTTCAGCAGTTGCCAGACAGTGCAAATAACAGGCGACACAGCTATCATAACATAGGAAGCCCGTATGTGCGTACGTGTTAAACACTGAAAGATCATATATTATGTCATAAAAGAAACAAGACATTAGAAGACACTCCATGAGCATCGGAATTTCGTGAACCATATTAAAATGTGCACATTTAAAGTGCACACTCATATGTCCAGATTTCCAATGAAGTAGACCTCAACCTGATATTAAGCTTTTCAGTGTGGCTTTCGCGATGTAAATTTTCTTGGAGCACCAGTATTGTATTATATCATATGTGGTTCTTAATTATGGCATAATGCCATATGTGCTAGGGGGTGGGGGAGATAGGGGGGGGGGGGGGGGGGGGGGAGAATGCAGCGAACAGTTGAAACCAGCCAGCACTGTGGAATTAAACATTTCGTTTCAAATACATTGACTGCCACTGCAGAAAAGGTTAATAAAAGCCAAATTTCTTTAGCAAACAGACAAAAATAACTTCATTGTTCCACAAGGTGATTAATGCTTGACTGTCAGAAAGGTAGAAATAAAATAAAATCTGAAACTAATGCCATATTTTAGCCTTCCATAACTATGTGAATGTATTTTAATTCACTTGATAGCTCCCAGCCACAGACATCCGTTTTGTTTCGATTTGACGTGAGAGTACATGAAGGCGAAACAGCAAAATCACTAAATGTAGACACGGATCACGTGGAGACTACCCACTACAACTCTACTCTGACTGCTCTGCGCATCAGCCCCATATCTACGATATTTGAGTACCGAATCAATACTAAAAAAATCGAATTTTCAAAAATATGTTCATCTTGTAGCGCACATCTTTCTGAAAAGTCTGAAGCATAAAACATGTGTGTTCGAGGAAATGTAAGACATATTATTTGGTCTTAAGTACGCCAAAGTGCAGTGCCATGCCTCTTGACAAATCATTCTTCTAACGCATGTCACTGTATTTTGCTCTGTGGAATTGAAACGTGTATATTTTGTAATGGATGCCATCAAACTATATTCAGGACAGTGGAAATTGAAATGTCCTGTGGCGCCTTGCCTGTTCCCAGTCAACCAGTTAGACAGCCTGCCCCTTTTCAAAAAACAAAATCTCACAATTAATAGCGGATGGGATTTTTTGTAATCAGGAGAACAAGAACTCTTCAGAAAATCTGAACTATTTATTGCCTATTGGCTAATAACTTGCTGTTTTGTGTGACATAAAATTAAATATAGGATACATAAAACCAATAAAGACAAGAGGTAATCAAGAAATGACGCATTTCTTCATTTCTTAGCTCCTAGCATTTTTTCTCTCTAATCTCACTACAGCTTTACATGGTGTGCTTTCCTTTCTGGGAAAGGATCTACAGTATTACCTCATCAAAGTTCGTGAAACGTTTTGCTACATGAAAAATCAAAATGTCATTATCTAATACTCAAAAAGCTGTTAACAGAAATAATACCCAAGACTGGTGTGGTTTCTCGATCTGATTACATCTATTTTGTCGCTGTCTGCTAGATACAACAAAATAGGCCTTTCTAATATGTCAGCAGTTTTGTAACACACACCAAATAAACAAGACTGTTTTGGCACCAATGGCCATTTTTATAACACTACAGAATATAATTCATGAAGTACCAATATCAAATGCCAATTAGGCCTACTACAAACAAAAGCACTTAATGTTAGGAAATAGTTTCACTTTCATTCATATGCACCAATTTCTCAAGCATGAGACCGAAATGTAGTATTACGAAATTTTTATATAAATTTGGGATCGTCTTATTCTCCCATAATTTGTCCCCGTTTCCTCTCCTTCCTCGTTCCACAAACAATCTTGTCACCACCAATTCTGTAGCTATTCGTGCCATTGTCAAAATTTGTTTGCTGATTAACTTCACTAACCCTGCCAGAATCACACGTTAGGTTATCCCGCAATTATTTTCCGGTAAGGCGTTTTACGTTTTTGTGCAACACGTTTTCCATGTTACTTCCAGAATAGAGCTTAAGTGGCTGCTAGACGAGAACTGTGCTACTGGTCCTTACTAGTGTAGCAATATGGCCAAAAATTTTCTGTCAAAATTTCAATTCCTTTGATACACCTGTTATTCCTGACAGTTGTTTATTTCCAGTCGGGTAGTCTGAATCTATGGATTTCGCTAGTAATTATAACAACACTGATCTTTCACAAACCCAATCAACCACATAATCAGACAGCAATTGGCATTCATCCGTTTGGCTTTAGTCCGCTCAGATCGTATAGCCCTGTCCCATCTACGGGAAGTTTATTTCTAGATGCGATGAGACATCACATACACTATGCATGCATTCAAAAATCTACTTATTATTCAGTCAGAAATCAACCTAAAATGTGTTCAAAAATGTTCAAAACCCAATAGGGATGCGTTTCAAAATCATATGAATAATCAACAGACAAACATGCGCTGCATGCTAGGCACTTTGCGATACAAGTTTTTTTCCTCAAAAATATGAATTTGGCGCCCCCTTTTCCCGGTAGCATCTAGCTGCTTGATGCGACTGTTTGCACAGCCAACATCCACATTCCTGTAGCCAGAATTAGGAGAATCTACTACTCAAAAGCAACTCAACTGCGCATGCGCATGAGCCCGCTCGTAACTGCTAAAACGAATCTAATGTAAACAGTTGTGACTTTATGCTCATCGGAGGCAATTTGTTGTTATGAAGCATTGCATAGTCTTCCTAAAGCCTTTGACACATTTTGCATTTGGCAGACACTTGCACGAGCACTGTGTGTCGTCGTTGTATATGGCGCATTTCCTTTGCAATTTAAGTAATTTTCGTTCTTTTTCTCTCGTTTATCTTTTATTGTTGAAGTATTATTCTGCAGTAGTGGGGTACAGTAATATCCTTTGTTAGAGTATCGGTTCTTACCAGTCAAAATTACAAAAAATTAACTGAAAACAATGAAAAATACCTAGAATTCTAAAAAGAACCGGTTGTCCCGGGTCGTATACACCTTGTTTATGTACGCTCGTTACAGTGGTAGTCCCCAACAAAACCAGTTACAGAGGAAAAGCTTGCAGCATTTTTTGCAAGGATTGATGATATTTTCAATCATCTTGTCAAATGCAAATTCTTCACCATGCTCCAGCTACTATCAGATTCATGTAGCTATTAAAGATGGAGAAAAAGACAGCTTTTGTTGTACCCTGTGGGCATTATGAATATCAAAGAAAGCCCTTCCCGCACCCCCTCCCCCCCAAACATCCGCCTCTCCCCCTCCACAAAATTTTAACATTTTGGTGATATACTTTTAGGAGGTTTAATGCCAACCATGTGACTAGTATACCTGGATAACACAGTTGTCTTTTCAAATTCAGTGAGAGAACATGCAAAGTAACTAAAAAACATACTAACCCATTTTAGTGATGCTAACATAAATTTTAAATTCAAAAACTGTGATTTTGCACTATCATAATTGCACTATCCAGGCCATATAATTTTAGGAGATGGTCAAGACCAGAACCACAATTAAAAAATGCAGTGAATGATTTTCCAGCATTGAGGAACATTAAAGAATTGCAACTGATTTCTCAGGTTAATAAATTACTATCGCCGTTTTGTGGAGAACTATCCGGTCACCACAAAATGGCTTGCAAAATTACTAACGAAGGGAGTTGCTCCTGTCTGGACAATGGATAGCAGGAGGGCCATGTTAAAACTGAAAGACATTCTTAACAAGTGCACCTGTCTCGGGTTATCGGCATTTTGCTCTACCTTTTCCTGTTGTGTGATGCTAGCAATGTCTCAGCTGGTTGTATTTTGAGTCAGATACAAAATGGTGAAGAAAATCCAATTGCCTTATGCTTCACGTCAGCTGTAGCAGCTGTGCAAAATTACACCACCACACAAAATGAACTTCTGATTCTTGCTTTTGGCACCCATTACTGTCAGTGTCACCTATAGGCATGACAGTTCACAGTAATTGCAGATCGTGTTGCTTTACAGTGCCTTTTGAGTTTAAAGGATCCCAGCAGTGGACTTGTTAGATTGGCCTTAAAACTCTGTGAATATGACTACATAACCAGACTTAAGCCTGGAAAGTTAAATCAGAATCCAGGTGCCTTGAGTACAAAAATTAAGATCCTGCAAGTAGATGATGTGCTTACTGAGGAATTAAAGAAGGCACAAGAATCCCGAGACTACTGGCAAGTATATACTGTGACAAAGTCATGAGTGTATACAGACACATCGTAATGGGGAAAGTGCCACAAATAAATTAGGATATTAAGTTCAAAATTGTCTTTTTGCAGAGAGTGCAAGAACAAAAACCAAATGTACCTCTTCAAACTATATCTGAGGTAGCTGGACCTTTCAAAGTCTTAGCAGCTGTAATTTTTCCCGAGGGCATGCAGCTTTACTGTATGATTAAATGATGATGGCGTCCTCTTGGGTAAAATATTCCAGAGGTAAAATAGTCCCCCATTCGGATCTCCAGGCGGGGACTACTCAAGAGGATGTCATTATCAGGAGAAAGAAAACTGGCGTTCTACGGATCGGAGCGTGGAATGTCAGATCCCTTAATCGGGAAGGTAGGTTAGAAAATTTAAAAAGGGAAATGGATAGGTTGAAGTTAGATATAGTGGGAATTAGTGAAGTTCTGTGGCAGGAGGAACAAGACTTCTGGTCAGGTGACTACAGAGTTATAAACACAAAATCAAATAGGGGTAATGCAGGAGTAGGTTTAATAATGAATAGGAAAATAGGAATGCGGGTAAGCTACTACAAACAGCATAGTGAACGCATTATTGTGGCCAAGATAGATACGAAGCCCACACCTACTACAGTAGTACAAGTTTATATGCCAACTAGTTCTGCAGATGATGAAGAAATTGATGAAATGTATGATGAAATAAAAGAAATTATTCAGATAGTGAAGGGAGACGAAAATTTAATAGTCATGGGTGACTGGAATTCGAGTGTAGGAAAAGGGAGAGAAGGAAACATAGTAGGTGAATATGGATTGGGGATAAGAAATGAAAGAGGAAGCCGCCTTGTAGAATTTTGCACAGAGCACAACATAATCATAACTAACACTTGGTTTAAGAATCATGAAAGAAGATTGTATACATGGAAGAACCCTGGAGATACTAAAAGGTATCAGATAGATTATATAATGGTAAGACAGAGATTTAGGAACCAGGTTTTAAATTGTAAGACATTTCCAGGGGCAGATGTGGACTCTGACCACAATCTATTGGTTATGACCTGTAGATTTAAACTGACGAAACTGCAAAAAGGTGGGAATTTAAGGAGATGGGACCTGGATAAACTGAAAGAACCAGAGGTTGTACAGAGTTTCAGGGAGAGCATAAGGGAACAATTGACAGAAATGGGGGAAAGAAATACAGTAGAAGAAGAATGGGCAGCTTTGAGGGATGAAGTAGCGAAGGCAGCAGAGGATCAAGTAGGTAAAAAGACGAGGGCTAGTAGAAATCCTTGGGTAACAGAAGAAATATTGAATTTAATTGATGAAAGGAGAAAATATAAAAATGCAGTAAGTGAAACAGGCAAAAAGGAATACGAACGTCTCAAAAATGAGATCGACAGGAAGTGCAAAATGGCTAAGCAGGGATGGCTAGAGGACAAATGTCAGGATGTAGAGGCCTATCTCACTAGGGGTAAGATAGATACCACCTACAGGAAAATTAAAGAGACCTTTGGAGATAAGAGAACGACTTGTATGAATATCAAGAGCTCAGATGGCAACCCAGTACTAAGCAAAGAAGGGAAAGCAGAAAGTTGGAAGGAGTATATACAGGGTCTATACAAGGGCGATGTACTTGAGGACAATATTATGGAAATGGAAGAGGATGTAGATGAAGATGAAATGGGAGATATGATACTGCGTGAAGAGTTTGACAGAGCACTGAATGACCTGAGTCGAAACAAGGCCCCCAGAGTAGACAACATTCCATTGGAACTACTGACGGCCTTGGGAGAGCCAGTCCTGACAAAACTCACCCATCTGGCGAGCAAGATGTATGAAACAGGCGAAATACCCTCAGACTTCAAGAAGAATATAATAATTCCAATCCCAAAGAAAGCAGGTGTTGACAGATGTGAAAATTACCGAACTATCAGTTTAATAAGTCACAGCTGCAAAATACTAACACGAATTCTTTACAGACGAATGGAAAAACTAGTAGAAGCCAACCTCGGGGAAGATCAGTTTGGATTCCGTAGAAACACTGGAACACGTGAGGCAATACTGACCTTACGACTTATCTTAGAAGAAAGATTAAGGAAAGGCAAACCTACATTTCTAGCATTTGTAGACTTAGAGAAAGCTTTTGACAATGTTGACTGGAATACTCTCTTTCAAATTCTAAAGGTGGCACGGGTAAAATACAGGGAGCGAAAGGCTATTTACAATTTGTACAGAAACCAGATGGCAGTTATAAGAGTTGAGTGACATGAAAGGGACGCAGTGGTTGGGAAGGGAGTAAAACAGGGTTGTAGCTTCTCCCCGATGTTGTTCAATCTGTATATTGAGCAAGCAATAAAGGAAACAAAAGAAAAATTCAGAGTAGGTATTAAAATTTATGGAGAAGAAATAAAAACTTTGAGGTTCGCCGATGACATTGTAATTCTGTCAGAGACAGCAAAGGACTTGGAAGAGCAGTTGAATGGCATGGACAGTGTCTTGAAAGGAGGATATAAGATGAACATCATCCAAAGCAAAACAAGGATAATGGAATGTAGTCTAATTAAGTCGGGTGATGCTGAGCGAATTAGATTAGGAAATGAGACACTTAAAGTAGTAAAGGAGTTTTGCTATTTCGGGAGCAAAATAACTGATGATGGTCGAAGTAGAGAGGATATAAAATGTAGACTGACAATGGCAAGGAAAGCGTTTCTGACGAAGAGAAATTTGTTAACATCGAGTATAGATTTAAGTGTCAGGAAGTCCTTTCTGAAAGTATTTGTATGGAGTGTAGCCATGTATGGAAGTGAAACATGGACGATAAATAGTTTGGACAAGAAGAGAATAGAAGCTATTGAAATGTGGTGCTACAGAAGAATGCTGAAGATTAGATGGGTAGATCACATAACTAATGAGGAAGTATTGAATAGGATTGGGGAGGAGAGAAGTTTGTGGCACAACTTGACCAGAAGAAGGGATCGGTTGGTAGGACATGTTCTGAGGCATCAAGGGATCACCAATTTAGTATTGGAGGGCAGCGTGGAGGGTAAAAATCGTAGTGGGAGACCAAGAGATGAATACACTAAGCAGATTCAGAAGGATGTAGGTTGCAGTAGGTACTGGGAGATGAAAAAGCTTGCACAGGATAGAGTAGCATGGAGAGCTGCATCAAACCAGTCTCAGGACTGAAGACCACAACAACAACAACAACAACAACAGCACTCTATATTGCAGGACCATTTGCCTTAACAGTAAAAAGTAACATACATTTTATCTGTCGCTGACCGTTTCTCTCATCATCTTATTGTGTGACCCACTGCAGACATGGCCGCTGAGATGGTTGTGAGAGCACTGGTAACTTATTTTGCACTATAATCTAGAAGTCCAGAGGCCATTATAGCAGACTGAGGGACAAACGTTATGGCCAATCTTATTATACAGTTATCTTGACTGTTTAAAATAAAGAAGTTCAGGGCTACGTCATTTCATTCTAAGAGTAATGGCAGGGTTGAACACATTCATAAAACAGTACCTAGAATCTTATCTTATAACATGATTAGCTTCCCCTCAGACTGGGATTGTCTATTACCATATGTGATTTCGTCATACAACACCAGAATACATGAAACCACAGTGTCGATTCCCTTTGAGGTTGTTTATCACCACAAAATCCATTCATGTTTCAAGACTTATAAGCTGTCACCCAAAATGAATTCCAGCAAAGTGAAGTACCTGGCTAAAAGATTAACATTTATTTTGAAGAGAATTCAGCAGAACAATGCAGCTGAACATGGAGACAGCTCCATAGTTGAAAGGATGCTAGGATGCTGATATACCCATTAGGAGATCATGGGATGTTATGACAAACTGCCATGAAATTGGGCAGAACTAAGAAATTTACATGACCATGCACTAGACCATTACAGATTGTTCAGCAGAACAATGCAGCTGAACATGGAGACAGCTCCATAGTTGAAAGGATGCTACGATGCTGATATACCCATTAGGAGATCATGGGATGTTATGACAAACTGCCATGAAATTGGGGAGAACTAAGAAATTTACATGACCCTGCACTAGACCATTATAGATACTGTATTTCACATTGCCTGTCAACATTGAATTACAAATCAGAAGATTATAGCTCAGTTTGATCGCTTGACCAAGTATAAAGATATACCTATAGCATCTACTGTAGTGGATCCAGCAAATCTCAGAAATGTTTAGAACAGATTTTGGTATAATTTACATTCTGTTACCCCATCAATTTACAGTCTAGGGATGATGCTGTACCCTGTTTACATAGAAAACATCAACCCAGTCACATATGTTGTCTGATACCCATATCACCATACTTTTGATAATAAACATTGGTGCAGTATTAAGTCAAATTGTTTTTATAAATCAGGAAATATTCCATCTACCTTATTCCCTCAATCTTTGTCTTTGAGGATGGTATGTGGAGTAAAACAAATAAATAAATACAAAAAAGTGTAGGGGGGTGTTGTGTGATGGAGGTTTTCAGAATTCGTGCTTGTTGGTTTGGAGGAGGTCATTCTGCTTGAAATAACTGTAAATATTTGTAGAGGTGTTATACCTCAACAGCATCTGAGCGTTGGTTCCATAGGTTCAAGCGATTGCCACAGTATATCTCTTTTTTATTTTTAAAACCAGTTTTAATATAATATTTGAGTTTCCTTTAATACCTGTAGTATTTTTAATTTTCTTATTTGCTACAAAGGCTACACTTGTATTTACTTCCACTCTTTTCATCTGTAATAAAACATACGGCCTGATTTTAATTCCATTTGGTCTGGATTTTTTCAACGCTTCTGATAACCTTTCTACATATTATTTGGTCTTAATTAACTCCTCTTGCAACTCCACCAACTTAGATCGTGATCCCAGAGTTCTGCAGTTTATTGTCACTGTTTAAGAAGTTGTAGAAACATTTGTGTTTCTAAGGCCCAAGTGATCAAATGCAGAAGTAGCTGTATGTGCCCTGTGGTCTGAGGCTATTGCCCGAGTTTCCTAAGTACAATTTTATATATTCAGCATTACCCATTCTGTATAAGAGTACAACTCTTGATTCTTTAGATACTTTTGAAAGTTGAGGCAAAATTGACGTAAGATAGCACTTATACTGTGCATGCTTTTAGTGATGACATAGCATAACAATCAAATCTTAACGACTTTTTTTCCATTTATGGACTTCTTTTTACTTTCTGCTCTGTTGTGGTTAATATAAAATTAGTACCAGACCTAAAATTTTGACAGAGTTAAGTCTCTTCTTGGAAAGTTTTGTGTTGAAACTTCAATGCAAGCGAGAAAAAGTTTATTTTCTACCAGTTATAAATTTTCTCTAGATTATTTATTAATGTACCATAAACCTTGTTATAATGTTGTATTTTTTATCTTATCTTGTGTCCTGTCTTACATTTGTAACTTATTTTACATTTATACTCCTCTACTTCATTGTGTGCAGTAGTCTGTTACAATATCTTACTTATTGATAGTAGTAGTTCCTTTTACCCTGTTACTAATTGTTTCACCTCTCCATTCATTTGTTATTTCAAAATAACTTCTTTCTTTTATAATCCCATGTTAAGGGTTTTAGAGTCTTACATGCTCACAGATTTGTTTTGTTACATTACTGATTAACAGAAAATTACTTCTGAAATGTTCACTTTCTATACAGAATGATTCATATTTTGTGTACATGGTTTGAGTTACACTAAAACAAACAAAGTAGTGTCAGAAATTTGACCCCATGTTACTTCTACAGTAATTGAAAAAAGGTAGATGAAATATCTCATGTATAAAATTTACTCTGTGAGCTATTGATTGATACTGCTTTTGGAGATAGCAATATTATGTAGATCAAAATATGGAGTGACATATGTACCAGGCACATCAATGCTGCCCCTAATGCATTGTGTGTGTGCTGTGGTGCCAGTGATGAAAATGAAGTAGTGAGGCATGCCATTATTGAGAAATAACATCTCATATGAAATGGCAGTCAATTATATACATTGTCATGATGGTTTTTCACTCTAGTAGGCAACCTGATAAGAAAACTATGAATAATTATGCTGGAAAAATCAAAATGGTTATTATACAGGGTGTTACAAAAAGGTACGGCCAAACTTTCAGGAAATATTCCTCACACACAAAGGAAGAAAATACGTTATGTGGACATGTGTCCGGAAACACTTAATTTCCATGTTAGAGCTCATTTTATTACTTCTCTTCAAATCACATTAATCATGGAATGGAAACACACAGCAACAGAACGTACCAGCGTGACTTCAAACACTGTGTTACAGGAAATGTTCAAAATGTCCTCCATTAGCGTGAAAGCGAGGCGACACAGAACTGTCTGATATTGCAGTCAATATTTGTTGATAATGTCTGCTCTTGGCACTTATGTGAGTCTGTATTTGGGGTTACAAAATCAAGTCTCTTTAGCAAGCAAGCTTAGATTCAAATTATTACTATCAGCTAGTTGCATTGATCAATGGTTGCCACCTAAGTTGATCATTAACAGATACTAGGTGGTCAATTCACATTTCAAAATGAATTGATATCGTTGATTGGCATAGCACATATACAATGAATTAATTAATTCCTTCGAATGACACAGGCTTCAGTTAATGCAGCATGATGTTTTGTCTGTTGAAAATTATTTCCTTTAATATTAATGTGGAATACTACTACATCATCATCATCATCTTTATTGTTATTCTTATTGTCCAGGGATAAGCCATACTTGGTTCACTTCTTGTGATGCTTGGTTTGAAATCGTAGGACACTACAGTTTTTCCTTAACTTAGTTTTTAATAACACAGTTTTTTTTTAATATGATTCACTACTATGAATGGACACACTTGTTTTTGGGCATAATGCAGTATGAAACTGACCAACTGAGCTATATACAAAATGACAATTTCAGGGCCTACCCTCCAAATAAATTTCTTGGCCAACCACTGTCTCATCTGTCCATAGTCCTTTAACTGATGTTGCTGAGTACTGTCTTCATGTTCTGCTGGTCACCAGGTACTTTTGACGAGTTTAAGCACAGCTTGTGGGTTTTCCTTGAGCGCTATTGATGAGTTACCTTAAGCCATCCTGCTGCCCCTTGACCACTAATGACAAGTATAAATGTGCAACTTCACAGGCAGCTGTGTACTGTTCATGAATTTAAGTGCACAACAGAGCTTTGAACCTATTTTTTAGCAGTTTCTCACAGTTCTGGCTACTAAGTTGGTAGTAGTAGTAGTACTGTGTCTACTACGATATTATTTCAGTGCATTCAATTTTACTTCATCTTACTGTTCATCAAGATTAGAATAAAAATGTTTGGGATTACGGAAATGTCCAATTCCACCCGTATGCTTTGACCAATGACGTCACCAATATGGCGGACACGACCATTCACAATGTCTCCAATATGGCGCCTATGAGGTCAT
This sequence comes from Schistocerca piceifrons, assembly GCF_021461385.2. Classification (NCBI taxonomy): domain Eukaryota; kingdom Metazoa; phylum Arthropoda; class Insecta; order Orthoptera; family Acrididae; genus Schistocerca; species Schistocerca piceifrons. The sequence goes on from NC_060140.1 coordinate 12,183,807, forward strand.
TATGTAAACACGATTACAAAATCCATAAATATAATCAAACTCACGGGACCAGTGGCACTGAACACCTTTCTCCCAGTGAGACACCAGGTTGTTGGTGTCGTCACTGTAGAATGCTTGACTTCGATGGCAGACCCACAGCCTCACCTACGCTTACACTAATTCATCACTATCAAAGTTGAGTCCCTGAAGGTGTTCTTTAAGTTTTGCAAACAGTTGAAAATTCATTGGCTCAAACCAGGTCAGTATGGAGTATGATCAATAATAATGAATCAAAGGCGTCAGACTGTTGCAGGTGCAAAAAAAAGTTGTGTATGGTCTGGCATTGTCATGCTGAAGGAGAGGGTGCTCCACATGTGGATGAACTATTTGAATTGATGCTCTGTTGTCTGAGGGTTTTCTCACATGCTGACACAGTTAAATAACACACACACCCTTCAGTTCAGAACTGTTCATCAGGAGGGTGCTGCATACTGTGTCAGCAAAGTGGTAACATCAACAGTGTCATATGCATGACAACTGATATTAAGAACAGAATCAAAATTTTGGAGGCATTATTTTCTGGCACACCCTTGTAATAAATTGATGCATTTTACAGTTGCCTCAAATGTTGCGGAATGGTTCCCTTGGCGTTGCCCAGCATTCACTTGGAAGTCATAATACTAAATCCATATACACAGCAGCCAAAACATTATGATCACTGATCTACTGTCAGTATAAACTCATCCAGGCAATAGCATCTCACCTTGTCTTCTAGTCAGACACACACACGTTGCATGGAGTATCAGTGAGCATCTTGTCTTGTTGTAAAATAGGAAATGCGAACAATCTGAGTTTGACCACGAGCAGATTTTGATCGCCTGAAGGCTTGGTATGAACGTTTTGGAAGCTGCACAGCTTGCCGGGTGTTGAAGTAGTACTATGGCAGTTGTCTTCAACACATGGCAAAACAAAGGTGAGACCATGGCCAGACGTTATGGGGTTGGGCAAGTACTCCTCATCACAGATGGTAGACATCATAGGCTAGGCAGACTGGTAAAACAAGACAGGCAACAAACTGTGATGTAACTAACATCAGACATTAATGCTGGGCAGAGTACAATTGTGTCTGAATGCACAATGCTCCAAACACTCCTAATGATGAGTCTGTGCCGCTGATGCCCCACGCCATGACATCGACAACAACTGAAATAGGTATGTAACTATTGGCGCTGGATGTTGGCACAATGGCCGAGCACTGCGTGGTCTGATGAATCCTGATACCTTCATCGTGCCTTTTGGAGGGTGCATTTCCGTCACCCACAAGGGGAACAGCCTCTTGACTCCTGTACTGTAGGGGCCTCCATTATACTCTAGGAAACAACCACGTGGGCACCCATGGGTCCAGTGGAGCTTGTGTGAGGCACTGTGTCACAAAAGAAGTATTGTAAACTGGTTGCAAAGCACATCCACCCCTTCTATTGTTCTTGTGCTCTTCAGTGGCAAGACTGGATTGATGCAGCTCTCCATGCCACTCTATCCTGTGCAAGCTTCTTCATCCCCGAGTAACTACTGCAACCCACATCCTTCTGAATCTGTTTAGTGTATTCATGTCTTGGTCTCCCTCTGATTTTCACCCTCCACCCTTCCCTCCAATACTAAATCGATGATCCCTTGATGGCTCAGAACCTGTCCTACCAACCAGTCCCTTCTTCTATACGGTGGCGCACGAAATGTGTTACCATTAAGTTTTTGAATATAAACTTTATTGTCAATACAATCCGAAAGGAACATATGCTATAATGAAGAGCCATCCATGGAGATTTGTTCTATCTCAGTACATGCTCAATATGCCCACCATTTTGATTCCCAACTTTCTTCAAAGGAACGCTGAAGTTAGTGAGTACCCTACAGCACATGTCTTCCCTAATTTCACTGAAAGCTTAAAGAATAACTCTTCTGAGCTCCATTAAATCACGTGGACATTTCAGGAAATTTTTTTCCTTTAGGTACCCCCAAAGAAAAGAGTCACATGGATTGAGGTCTGGACTGTTGGGGGGCCAATTTTGTCCATCATTGAAGCAACCTGGAAACCTGAGTGAAATGATCAGCATGTCGAAATGCTTGTGTAAAAACTCCAACACAGTGTTTGCAGTATGTGGCCTTGCTCCATCTTGCATGAATCACTGTGTGTTGAAGGGCAAGGCAGTAGCAAGAAGCTGTGGAATGAATCTATTGCAAAGCATGCTCAAATAACGTTCGCTGTTCAGTTTCTTCAAAGAAAAAGGGTCCAGTAAGTCCATGACTGGAAATTGCTGGCCACGGTGTAATCCTCAGAGCATAATGTCATTCATGAAGCACTTGTGGGTTTTCAGTGGCCCAAAAGTGTACATTTTGTTTGTTAACCACACCATCTAAATGAAAATGCGCCTCATCTGAAAACCAAACGTTGTTGAGAGTTTCTTCCCTATCCTCCACCCACTGAGCAAACAGTAGTCTCTGCTGCTTGTGTTCTTCAGTGAGCTTCTGTGCACAGGTCATCTTGTATGGGTACATGTGGAGGCCACTTTTAAGAATGCATTGAATGGAGCGACTGGGTATTCCCAGTTGCACTGCTGCCTTTCTACACAATTTCCCGGGACTTCTCTGTACAGCAACTCATACTGCTTAAATATTCTCTGGCGAACAAACAGGCTTAGGCCGAGGTCGCTTCGATTCCAATACTGTTCCTTCCTGTACAAATTTATCGTACAACCCGTGAATGGTCTTCTTGCAAGGGACCCATCGTGTGTTAAACTGTTGTCAAAAACGCCTCTGAGTCACAACAAGGCTTTTCGTTTCATGAAAAAGTAACACAATTGCCGTGTTGCTGTGTTGTCAGTCCTCCATTGTCAGCCATTGCTGGTTACTAGTCTCCTAGTGGCAGTATCGTGAATTACATGTCATTTCGTAACTCATTTGTTTTTCCAAGCTCTGCTGGTACTGCTGTAGAGATCCCAGCGGAGTATCTAATGTGTGGTGTAAATTGTAAAAGAAACAATTGGTAACACATTTTGTACGCCACCCTATAGTTAAGTTGTGCCACAAATTCCTCTTCTTCCCAATTCTATTCAGTATCTCCTCATTAGTCACATAATCTACCCATCTAATCTTCAGCATTCTTCTGTAGCACCACATTTCGTCCATGTTTCACTTCCATACATGGATACACTCAATGCAAATACTTTCTGAAAAGACTTCCTGACACTTAAATGTATGCTCGATGTGAACAAATTTCTCTTCTTCAGAAATACTGTCCTTGGCACTGCCAGACTACATTTTATATTCTCTCTACTTCAACCTTCGTCAGTTATTTTCCTCCCCAAATAGCAAAACTTATCTATTACCTTAATTGCCTTATTTCATAATGTAATTCTGTCATCATCACCCAATTTAATTCGACTACATTCCATTATTCTTGTTTCGCTTTTGTTGATGTTCATCTTATATCCCTCTTTGAATGTGCTGTCCATTCTGTTCAACTGATCTTCCAGGCCCTTTACTGTCTCTGACAGAATTACAATGTCATTGGCTAACCTCAAAGTTTTTATTTCTCCTCCCTGGATTTTAATTCCTACTCAAATTTTTCATTTGTTCCCTTTATTGCTTGCTCAATATGCAGACTGAGCAACACCAGGGATCTATCATCTAAGATAAATCATAGGGTCGGTATTGCCTCACGTGTTCCAACGTTTCTACGGAATCGAAACTAATCTTCCCTGAGGTCAGCACCTACCAGTTTTTCCATTCGACTGTACAGAATTCATGTTAGTATTCTACAGCCATGACTTATTAAACTGATAGATCGGTAATTTTCATGCCTGTCAACATTTGCTTTCTTTGGAATTGCAATTATTATATTCTTCTTGAAGTCTGGGGGTATTTTGCCTGTCTCATACATTTTTCTGACCAGATGGCAGAGTTTTTTCAAGGCTGGCTGTCCCAAGGCTATCAGTAGTTTTAATGGATGTTGTCTCCTCCCAGGGCCTTGTTTCAACTTATGTCTTTCAGCACTGTCAAATTCCTCATGCAGTATCGTACCTCCCATTTCATCCTCATCTACGTTCTCTTCCATTTTCAAAATATTGCCCGCAAGTGCATTGCCCTTGTATAGAACCTCTATAGGTCTCTTCAGTATTCCAGTAGGCAGTGTTTGTCTTACCCCTAGTCATATATGCCTCTACATCCTTAAATTTGTCCTGTTACCATCCCTGCCGAGCGATTTTGTACTTCCTGTCGATCTCATTTTTGAGACGTTTGTATTCCTTTCAGCCTGCTTCATTTACTGCATTTTTATATTTTCACCATTCATCTATTAAATTCAGTATCTCCTCTGTTACCCAAGGATTTCTACTAGCCTCGTCTTTTTACCTACTTGATCCTCTGCTACTTTCACTAGTAATCTCTCAAAGCTACCCTTCCTCTTCTGCTGTATCTCTTACCCATGTCCTTGTCAATGGTTCCCTAGTGCTTTCTGAAACACTCTACAATCTCTGATCCTTTCACTTTATCCAGATCCCATCTCTTACAATTCCTACCTTTTTGTAGTTCTTTCAGGTCTGGATAGATATCTGCTTATTACACATTACAACCTTCTCCAAATGTCGGCGGTATCTTTTAGTCAGCAGACAAAATTAGCCTGTATGCTTTTGTGCTCCATGTGTCCCTTCATGCTTCCACTTCACTATCTCATCAGAAACAGTGGACGTAGGAATGTTCAGGAGTGTGGAAAGCTCGCATACAGACATGTGACACCAATGACACCTTATCACCTGACCACATTCAAAGTCAATGAGGTCCGCGGAGTGCCCCATTTTGCTCTCTCACGATGTATAATGACTACTGAGATCTCTGATATGGAGTAGGTGGCAGCACAATGCACCAAATATGAAAAAGTAAGTTTTTGGGGGTGGCCCGAAGCTTTTCAGCACATAGTGTATGATGAAGTTGTGCTCTGTGCAAAATTCTACCAGACGGCTTCCTCTTTCATTCCTTACCCACTTTCCTTATTCACCCCTTCCTTTTCCTTCTCTTCCTTTTCCTACTATTGAATTCCAATCCCCTATTATGTCTATTAAATTTTCGTCTCCCTTCGTTATCTGAATAATTTCTTTTATCTCATCATACATTTCTTTAATCTCTTCATCATCTGGGGACCTAGTTGGCATATGAACTTGTACACTACTGTGGTAAGTGTGGGCTTTGTGTCTATCTTGGCTGCAATACTGCATTCACTATGCTGTTCATAGTAGCTTACCCGCACTCCTGTTTTTTATTCGTTTTTAAACCTACTCCTCCATTACCCCTATATGATTTTCTATTTATAATCCTGTATTCATCTGACCAGAAGTCTTATTCCTCATGCCATCAAACTTAACCAATTCCCACCATATTTATCTTTACACTATCCATTTCCCTTTTTAAATTTTCTAACCTGCCTGCCTGATTAAAGGGACTGACATTCCATGTTCCAATTTGTAGAGCATAAGTTTTCTGTCTCCTGATAATGATGTCATCCTGGAGATCTGAATGGGGGACTATTTGACTTCTGGAATATTTTACCCAAGAGGACACCATCATCATTTAATGGACAGTAAATTTGCATCCCCTCGTGAAAAATTACGGCTATAGTTTCTCCTTGCTTTCACCCGTTTACAGTACCAGCACAGCAAGGCTGTTTTGGTTAATGTTACAAGACCAGATCAGTCATTCATCCTGACTGTCACCCCTGCAACTACTGAAAAGACTGCTGCCCCTCTTAAGGGACCACATGTTTGTCTGGCCCCACAACAGATACCCCTCCGTTGGGGTTGCACCTACGGAACGACTATCTGTATTGCTGAGGCACGCAAGCCTCACTACCAGTGCCACGTTCCATGGTTCATGTTAGGTCCACTCCTTCGTGACGATCATGTTTCCCATTGAGTAAACATTTAAGTGTCAGGAAGTCTTTTCTGAAAGTATTTGCATTGAGTGTGGTATTCTTCATGAAAACAATGCACAATTTCACAAGGCCACGAGTGTGATCGAGTGGTTTCAGGAACACAGTGGTGAGTTCCAATTGATGTGTTGGTTACCCAACTCGCCAGCCCTGAACCTGGTTGAACAGATCTGGGATGTGATTTAACATAACGTCAGAGATCATCCCCCCTTCCAGAATTTATGGGAATGAAGTGGCCTGATTGTATAAATATGGTTTCAACTTCCTCCAGTGATCTATGAAGGCCTCATTGCTTCTGTGCCACTATGTCTCCCTACTGTTGTCTGCGCCAGAGGTGTACACACCAGCTTTTAGATGAGTGATGATAATCTTGGGCTGATCAGCCTATGGCAGTTACCATTATTGAAAGAAGGTTGTATTACTGTAATGATTGTGAGGGTATAATGATACTGCCACATAAAGTTCGGCTAAACAGTACATGCTGCCCATGAGCCCTGCATGACTCACCCTCCAATCCAGCTTCAAGACACCGACTGCCCGTGAGATCCACTGCTGTTCCTCTACACCCATTGTTGCTCCACAATGCCCACTGGTGCCACGAGCTCTGAGCTGAGAGAAGTGACATTTGCCAGGCACATGGGGCTCGAATTCGAAGAGGGAGCCCACCGTGGTTCAGCCTCCTCCACCAAACCAAAATCCCCCATCCCCACCATTAAGGAGCCCTTTACATATGCCTCTCCTTGATATGAGTAATGTGCATGTGTGAGGCTTTACTCGTCCATAAATTCAGAACCAGGAGGTTTGCCGAACTCACCACCCTGACAATCTAACAGGGTCCCAACAACTGAGGAGCAACCTTGCTATCGAACACTAACTCCCCCTTTTCAGCAATATTAGGGTTTCGGACAATTTTGGTATTATGTCTAGTCTGGCTCCAGTTGTGCTGTGTTACTGCTAGGGTGACTTGTTCTTGAAGCAAATCATTGATTGACTACAGGTTGACAAGAGGAAAATTGACTGGATGTGCTAACATAAGGGATACTGGAGCAGCCTCCAGGGACTTGGGTTGTGCAGTGTTAAAGATAAAATTGAGCCACGTTGTCTGAGCCTTGTTGTGAAAGATAAGCACAGCCTTCAACTTGCAGTTCACCTGGTCAGCAAAGTATGCTGGTAAAAGGATTTGTGGTCACATCTTTAATTCCATTGTCAAAGCAGAACCTCACAAATAGCTGGGAAACAGAAGCTATCAAGCATCCTCGGTGGCCTGGAAACAGAAAAAATTCATAACAAATGCTGGCCAGCTGCCAGGAATGTCATTTCTCTGCTCGGAATGTGTCAAAAAAACGAGAAAAGTCATCCATGATAACTAGTAGGTGCCTAATACACACACACACTTGATGAAGTGGACCTATATAATCCATACAAAGTTAATCCATCAGGCATTCCTAACAGGTAGGCTCTAAAAGCCACTTGAGGGAATTCAAGTTGGGCTCAGCTCCCTTACGGCTCTCACACTCCTCCACCAACCTATGGACAGCCTTATTCAGGGAGGACCAGGTGACATGTTGAGTGATCTTGACCCCACCAACCTCCAGGCTTGCTTATACAGGGAGGACCAGGTGATGTGTCGTCTGATCTTGACAACAGTTTTATAAATGCCTAAGAGGGTATTATGGAAATAATGAGCCAAAACCTAACTAAGAGCTTGATTGTCAGTCTCTAAACAAAATTCCTGGTGTTCAAAATAAAATCTGAATTTCTTAAGGGCAAACATAACCGCCAAGGCTTCCCATTCATACATAGAATATTTCATCTCCGCAGGTGAAAGTTCCCAAGGTGCATTGCTATAGGGCATCAACATGCAACACCTCCCCTGCCATTCTGTCCCTGTAGGAGGACAGCTACCACTTTCTACTCCAGAAGAATCAGGTGTCTGTCTGCAAGAAGAACATGACCTCAAAATTTGGAATGTCTAATACTAGTGGGTTACTAAGCACCACCTTAATGGCTTCAGAAGATTCTGGATGACTTTCATCCCATGTGAAATTTCTTAAATCGTTAAGGCACCCCACTAATTTAATAAAATTCGGCACAGACTTTCGAAAAAATTTGTCATGCCAGGTCTTGCATCTGAGTCTATTGCATAGATATGAGGCATGTACCAAGGGGTTGGGAACTGGAGCAGGCTAGAGATGGACAAGTATATTTCATATGTTGGGTGGGTGGTGGAATAACACTGTGGGAGGGATGGGGAGGATATTCGTCATTTCAGTTTTGACTGTCTCCCGACCTGTCCTAAAATATCCTCACTACTGTCTTCCCCAACCCTCCCATAATGATATCGTGTTGCCCACCAGTCCTAGACAATACTCTTATCCATCACTACTCCTCTCTTGCTCCTAGCCCCTTGCGTCAAGGCTTATATTCCTGCAACAGACCCAGAAGCCACATCTACTCCAGTCCTATCATTGGCATCTCCTATTTGATCAAAGACAGAGCCACCTGTGGAAACAGCCATACGATCTACCAAATAAGCGGTAACATCTGTGGCACATTCTATGTGGCACGACCACTAACAAGCTATCTGTTTGCATGAAAAAGCTACTTTGTAAAAGGGGAGAAAAGGTTGTGTATGTAAGTATAATTGATCATTTTATTTCACATAATTTGTTATCAAATGTCCAGATCAGTTTTAGAAGTGGTTTAACAACTGAAAATGCTATATTCTCTTTTCTCTGTGAGGTACTGGATGGATTAAAGAAATGGTTTCGAGCACTAGCCATCTTTTTTGAATCAACTAAGGTGTTCAGTTGTGTTGATCACAAAATATTGATACAGAAGTTAGACCATTACAGAATACAGGTAGTAGCTCACAGTTGGTTCACTTCTTCCCCAACCCCTACCCCACTATCCCTCCCACTCCTCAACCTGTGCTGCCTCCTTTTACGTGTCACTCACTTCAGCAGTTGTTGCTCATGTCAAACACAGTCACAGTCGGCCCTTAATAGCCACAGACAGTAGCCGTGTGTGTGTGTGTGTGTGTGTGTGTGAGAGAGAGAGAGAGAGAGAGAGAGAGAGAGAGAGAGAGAGAGAGAGAGTTCTACTTCTGAGGAAGGACTTTGTCGGAGATTGTGCATACTTCCAGTGTCCTTTTCATTGTGCCGGTCCACAACTCGATGACTCTCCATGTTACGAGTAGAAATCTATCCTCTATATTATTGTTCTTACATCCTGGACCTTCCATTGATCAATCAATAATATTTGTAACTATACAAGCTCTCAGGTAATGTAGTTACCATTAACAAAAAGTTACATCAAATGAGTATGTGAAGCAACTACCAGACCACATTAAATGAAACAACTCTACATATACACTTGACAGCACAGAAAGTTCCCCACCCCTCAGAATTCTAAGCCTTGTCATATGCATGATTTGACAACACAGGATGCAGACACTGTAAGATGTAGACATTGTCTTTCACTTGAGTTGTTAGAGTGTTGTACCACTCGTGGTCTAGTGGTAAATGTCATGCAATGTAGATGCAAAGTTGTATGCTCCAGTCTATTCATTCCTTTATTTTTTAACTGCAGTTTGACTGCCTGCTAAAAGTGTGAACCTGATGAAACCTCAAAGGTAATCTGCTTCACTTTCTAACCACACAGTAATAACAAAAGAGCCTTTGGCTGCATCAAGATCACAACCCTACATAACCACTGCAACCCAGCTGCTCACCACCAGGCATCTGACACTGGTTGTAGTCCGAACAGATGAATGTGGTGCATCTGCGTTTGGAGTAAATTTATGCTCTCACACTGATAAGCATGAAATAATTTATTAGCATAGTTGGATTTTCTGCAGTAAATAACTATAGTAAACCAAGTGAACATGGAGCTACACAAAAGGTATGAGTGTATTTATCAACTGTCATTTTCTAATTTAAAATTCTAGTATTTGACTTGCAGTTATGAATTGGATTTTTCATAATTTGATCTTTTTAACATTGTTTATGCATTGTAAACTAAGTAGCACGAGGAAGATATCTAATATATGTGACATACTGTTTGCTGTGGGTTTAACAGAGGGGTGAATGCACCTTGAAGCATTTGTGTGAAGTGTGGAACGATATTAGGAAAACCACATCAGAAAAGCATTTTCTTGTTTCTTTCATTCTGGCATGAACGAATTTCCACATTCATGAAGTTTCAATAATTGACATATGTGATGAACTGTTACCATTTAACTTTCGTACAACATTTGCATTCAACTGCCAAAGTTAAGAAGTCAATAGCAGAAGTACGACATGCCACAATTAACAGCAACAAAAATCAAACTGGTGTCTATTACCGCATTTTCGTTTCAGTGTCATCAGTTCACTCATAGAGCTGCCTAGTAACCAGAAGATCACGGGTTTGAGTCCCTCTACAGCACACATTTTCACTCATCGCTGCTGACTCTGTGTAAAGTCTCGATGCAGCTAATATCATTAGTCCCTTCCCTTTCTCTGCCTTCCTCTTCCTCCAACTACAACTGCTGTCATAGCTGCGGATTCAGTGTGGTGTGTGTTCTTCCAGAAATGTCCAAAACAATAGACACCATGCTCATATAATAACTGAAAGTACTTCCTCAGGCTTCACTACTTCGGAAAAACCAGAAGAAGAAGAAAATGAACGTTATATTTTTAGGTAATGCCTGCTGAAATGGTTATCAGGGGGATGCCACACAATCCCCATGTGTGACATTTTCTTTATTTTACACTGACAGTACCATATTAAGTGGTGTTGGCCATTATGACATATTTTTTGTTTTAGGAGATTTCCTTCTGGCGGCACACAGTCCACCTGGTTTCACTTTGAATGATCTTCTGTTTATGTGGTTTGTCCTTCTTCAGTATTCTAGTGAGACAGTACTTAATCTTAACATCTACATTTGTCAAACCATTGGTCATACTTGCATAACCAGTTGATATTATCATTCACAGGCTCAGTAGTTGTAGCTGACAAGCTATGGAAGAAATACATTTGTGCAGATGCTTCAGCTGTTGATCTGCACCTCCCCCAACATGCTGTGGTTGTCCACAACAAAGTCTCCATAACTATTGTTGTCCTCCCCAACCACGCCATCTGCACAGCAGCTATGGTCTAGGTTATTTTGTATGCACTGAGCAAGACTTCAGGAAGTATTGTAAGCTATTAGAACAAAGGTGACTGACTTGTTTATCCAATGAACTTTCAGTACCTTCAAAACCACCATAAGGGTGACTCTTCAAATTATGGACCAATTTCATACACTTTCCTGCTTAAGGAAGTACCAAGATCATTGTGAAATGTAGAAGAGACCATTCTCACCTAAGGGAAGAATGCAGTTTTCAACATGTGATTTGATCACATAGTGTAAATATTTGAACAAACTATCTGTTGAGGATATAAATCATACATAAGCTTCAGCATATACACATGTAAGAAATAAGCATTTCAGTCTAGGCTCAATGCTTCAATGAGAAGTATTCAAAGGAACATTAATTGCTGTGTATCAAATGAAAAGTATACAAACAGCTTTAAGGTATTACAAACAATGTCTGAAATTTATTTAATCATCCTGTGAGATGCAGTAGTCTTCTTACACTGTCAAAATGTAAGCTTATGACAAAGCAAGCTGGGATCTTCTTACTTCCTCTTACTTTGTTATCTGCCTCCTTAAATTCATTTTTTTTTTTTTTTAATTTTTGACTAATTACCATCAAAATATGTAAATGTAATCTGCAATTTCGTAAAAGAGAAAGGTTGGCCCTCAGTTTTAAATAATATAGCACCAGATCTAAATTTGTGCTCCGTTTTATGTATGTAATTGATTTTCTAATTTATTTTGACAATTTATTGTTAATATCTTTTGTTATAGGATGAAATCAGTAATTGTTTTGTGGCTTAGATTCTATTGCTGACTTACAAACAAATATAATTCTGTACTAATTATACACATTTGGAAAAAGAATCACTAGAATTCTTGAAGTATTTATTTGGCTCTATTTGAAAATATATTAACAAATCCAGCCCTTCATTAGTTCCAAAGTAATTAACAGGTTTGTAAAAAGTATTGTTTCTATATCTATATCTGTTAATTTCATCATTTAAACAAATAATTCGGCTTAACCCCTGTGTAGAACAAACTGTTAAAAAGAACCAATTTTTCAATGTATTCAGTTAATTTAATGATTTATGTTTTAATTGTAACTTCTGCAACTTAAACACTGAACAATGTGTAGTTTCAGTGCCTACTACTGAGATGATGTATAAAGGCCCAATTTTTGGTCCCGAGACAATCAGTCCACGGGCGATTTTCAGACGAGAAACCTGTGCTGGTTACGTCAACAACAATGCATCAACGTAACTGTGAAATATGTGTAATAGGTCATGTGTTAAAACAATGACAGTGTTTATTCAATATGTAGCATATCATTCTGCAATAACTGTGTGATCAGGTTTTTACTGCCCATAGGTGTTCAACAGTAAACTACGGTAGCAGTATGCTGATGTTTGCCTGAATACTATTAATGAGGTTCATCGAAAGTTAAACAATAGTGCACTGGCCATATTAACTGTGTTTACTGGCAGGTCGTGAACAGTGAAAGTAAAGAACTAGGAATGCAACTGTGCACCTGTTGGCTACATTATTTACAGTAGTCAGTGTTGAAATTCCACTCCTCATTTTTCAGTCAGTAACACAACGCAATATGTTGACACCAAGGACCATCAACAAACAAATAAAGCAGGTGAACATCATGTATGGTTGCCTTCTGGGTGATGATTATCGTAATTGGGCACAATAAACTAGGACTCACGAGCTATGAACAATATCTCAAGAACAGTTTACAATACAGTGATTATAACGAAGGAAGTGCAACAGCAAATCAGCGAATGGGTTTCATGGCCACAGTATGACAGCAGCCAATCAGCTAGTGGGTTCTATGGAAGCAGCCATTGAGTACAGGAGCAGCAAATCAGCACACACATAGACGCAGCTGTGCAGACGATGAATCGAGATGATGATTGCTGCTGCTGCAACTGCAGCAGCAGCAGCAGCAGCATCCGCAGAAGACGAGTCAATAAGAATAAGGTAATTTCATAAAAAAGTCATTTTATATTAAATTATGCATAATGAGTGGCCTTAACGAACAAGACAGTGTGATGAGAGAGAAGGGACAATGGGGAACTGGTTCTGTAAATGACATGCACGTAACTTTGAATGATGGGGACGAAAGCCCTATTGTAGATGAAACGATAAAAGCGTCATGTATATTGTATGGTGATGGAAGTGAAATGGATGAAAACAGTACTGAAGTGGATGAAATCATTAAGGTTAAGGGGGAGTAGTGAAAGTCAGCGAGGGCAACAGGTTAGGGCAGACGAAAAATTTGAATGAATGTTAAAAGAAATTATGTGTAGTATGTGTACGAAAGAAGACATTGTTAAGGTGGAAAAGAAAACTCATAGCATTAGAACTGACCTGGTTAGCTTCAAGGATGAATTGGAGAAATAAATTAAAAAGGAGATTAAGGTAGTCAGCTCTAATCTTTCAGAATTAAATAAGAAGGTTGAGGCAGTAGCTAACGATTGTGATGAAAAGATAAAGAAAGAAGCACATAACACTAATGAGAAATTAACATTAATGAGTAGTAAATGTGTAGAAGACAGAAAGAAGCTTTGTGATGACTATAGTAGGAGGGTGCAGGCTTCCAAAAAACAGCGTAAAGATGAAATCAAAGCAGCCAGGAAATTTTGTGCTGAAAACAGGGTTAAACTTGAACCAAATCAATCAGATTAAAAATGATTTAGAAACAGAAGTGGAAACCAAGTGTGCAGTAGTGGTAGAGGAAAAACTGGTAAAAGTAAATAATAATGTAGATTCCAAATTGGCTGATATGGAAAAAAAGATGGAAGAAATACAAAATCTAAAGTATAGAATATGTAGTGTCCCAAACAGAACTTCATTTGTTAGTTGTAACAAATTTAATAGTTTTGAACCATATGTTCAAGTGCATCCATAGGATCTCATAAGATAATTTAATAATTTGCTTGAAACATGCAATCACAAGGAGAAAATGTCATTTGTGAAAGATTTTTTTAAAGGGGTAGCTCACGGGCGGGCAGCTCAGGTAGCTGATAGTTGTACTTCAGGCATAGTCCATAACAATACAGGCAGGGTAGGAAAAAATGTTACCTTCATAGTCTCAGATGTTATTGAATGTAGTTTATATTTCTGCTCCAAGATACAGCCCTCCAAAAATGACACTGTGCATACCATTTTGAAGATGTGACTTTTTGATAAAATTTTAAAATCTCTGGAACATCTCTAGATATTTTATTGATTTTTTTAATTGAAAGCTAATTGCTTTATGATTACAAAGAAATCCTCCATTTGGACTTATCTGACAAAGTTCTTTTACTATAGCATTCTGAACTTTTTTATTTAATTTATGGAATTTTTTTTTTTTTTCAGAAATTCCAATCTGTAAAATTTTGATTTTTTTCTGTTGATTAGTACCATATTATTTTACATTCCCTGAAAAGGGGAGCCTCCACTTTTCAGTTGAACAGGTTTCACAAACAATTGAAATTTTTGCCATACATAAAGCATGTTTTATTATCACATAACAGGCTCATAGAAATCAAAAACTACCCTTATTTAACAAAATTTTAGTAGTTTTAAAGATGAGTAAGAGACACATTTTTCAAGCATTTTAAATGATTCCAAAACGTATGTGAAAGGTCCAAAGAGTAAAGAGTTTCAATTTATATAACTTATGTGTACTCTGTTTGTACCGAAATTAGCCAGTTAATGAACTAAAAACGTGTCCCAGTGCTTCAGTATCTTCCTTTAATATAGAGTGATGCCTTCCTGTTGAACCAATAGGAACTGGAGCACTTGAGAACATTGTGAACAGAAGGTGAGCACTGATGGCATTGTTGCTGTCCTTCAACTGGACACTTACATCCAGCAACTGGTCCATGTTGTAGCATAAATTTCACTACAATTTCGTTTAACTCATAACTAGTGTCTATAAATCTCTGCAATCCCAGTCACACACACATGCCACAAACATCCCCCTTCTCAGGTTGTGAACCTGAATATTATCCTACTGTTTCTGAGGTGTTGGCTGAATGAATGAAATGTCTTCTTTCTTGCTCTTTAAAGTGAGTCCAAAAATGTGTCTTCTGAATTTCTTTCACAGGAGTAATTTTTTTGGACCATTTTTCTTTTTTCTGCTCATGGAATTCTTCGATTTCCTCTTTGGACAAAAGAATGAGGGCTGCGGATGTGTAAGATTTCACAACTCTCATAAAATCCTAAGCATTCTGTATCGCAGCTATGTTTCGAATGTAAAGATTATGTTTTGGAGCATGCTGCTTCGTCAAGCCTCCTACAACATGACAAGGTCCCTTCCTGTGACCAGTAGCACTGTGTACCCAATCAGTTGGCAATAGTGACTTATTCAGTTCAAACAGCTGGTAACAATTTTTAAAATGATTAGGAGTACCATCAGAAATAATAACGATCTTGTCTGCCCCTGTTTGCAGTTGAAGAATTTTCTGCACCACTAGCAAAGCATGTGCTGAGTCATGTCCTGTGTCATCACTTATAGCTGCAACACTTGTGGTCTTGTTTTGAAAATATGTCCCTCCTGTAAAAATTGAAATCTGGTCATTACACCAATGGTACCCTTGTTTTACGTTACAGACTACCAATGAGTTCACACGCCTAACAGAGGCGTCATATGTCATGTGCTCAAGTAAGTTCTTCAAAGTTACCACACAAAGTTCAAAATTCATGCCGTACACACATAAATAGACATCTCTAGGTGGATTGGAACTACCCACATAAGTCATAGTGCATAAAATTTTGATCTTCCGATATGTGAAGTTGTATTGTTGATCTTATAAATTGCAAAAGTTTCTTTAATACTGTAAGTCATGTACCTCTACACTTTCACAACTTTTTTACCTTCACCTGTTAGTGTTATAGCGTCTTTTTTGTTGGCACTCTGACAAGAAGAGTCCCATTTATCTTCCAGATAAAATGACTGCACTATTAGAACCTGAGCTGCTTCTACAGGATGACAATAACAGGGATCTGGTCTTCCTAAGATTTCTTTTACAGACTTCACATTTCTTGATTTGTCTACCATGTACTTTGATACTGACGGAAAGTGGTTCAAATTTGTTTTCTTTGAAAATGTCTCTGGAATAATAGTTAAAACTTGCGCCTTTTCACTGTAGGATGCACAGTATACAACAGCTGAATTGATATTTGTGAAAAATTCCTGGCTAGAGGTGCAAGAGGGCTTTGATTCATTTTCTTCTGAATTTCTACTTTCAAGAGTATGGTCAGTTTTGCTGTAGTGTATTCGTCCATAGCTTTTTTTGTGGCGGTGTTCGTAGCGACAAACACTTGGCTGTAGAAATGGCTTACGAAGTCACCGCCACACTTTTAATAGCGGGCCGACCGGTCCGCTGGAACAGTGAACAGAAAGATGAAAACCCAAACTCTCAGATTAAATAAAAGTCGGTACTTATCTTTATTCATGAAGATACAGAAACACAGTGGTGAACTCGGTGTCTACAGAAATCTGTCTGGTTCGAGTCGGAGCGGCTAGGTCAGCGTCGGCTGACGACAAACAACAACTCTGCTGCGATGAACACACAACTGACTAGCAAGTACACAATTCGGGGGCGAGTATACAACTGAGCAGCGAATACAGAACTGTCCTAGCGCTCGCGACTCCAGCACTTAAGCCAGAAGCCAGCGGTGGCGCGCGCAGACTTGCGGCGATTTGCTGTCTCGCTGGCGCTGCTTATGTGGACGGCGTCCAGACTTTGATGCTGCCAACCTTTTGGCAGCGGGCTCGGGTGGCATTACTGGCTAGGACATAACACTCCTCCCCCCCAAATCGCCGCACCGTCGTTGAATAATGATGTGGCGAGCGTCGACGGCGGGGGAGGGGTCTGGCCGCAGGCGTAGCAGAAGAGACCGGGGCGGAGACTGGTGTCGGTGGCAGTCCCCGGTCCGCACCCCAGCATTGGCTGCGCGGGGTCTTGGGAAACACCGACTGAAAACCGAGGTCAGGGTGCACGCCTGTGACCACGGGCGCAGCTTCTGGTACTGGACGCAACGGGGCGTCGGGACCCACGAAGAGAGGCAGCGTCTCCTGACGCTGCGTCGACGGCTGCTGAGTGGGCGCCGGACAAGGCGCTGCGGTGTCAGACTCCTTGGGGGTGCCCAAGGAAAGCGGCTGCAGGACAGGCTGCACAGCCACCGCTTGGGAAGGCGGCCCGGCTGAGGGGTCGACGTCCATCAGCTCCGAAGGCGGTGGCGACTGAAGAGGGACCGCAGGCGCCGGAGCGACCACCCGGGGCGCTCCCGGATGAAGCTGCGCGGGAGGCATCAACGGGACGGGCTGTCGGCGTGGTAGCGGCGACGGCTGCTGCTGCTGCTGTCCTGGGGGCGGCAGCGAAGGCGGAAGGCGCGGCTGGAACCCGCCGCGGACCAAATCTGTGGACAAAGAAGGAGCGGCAGAATCCGGGCGGCCAGCGCGGCGCAACTGGTTCTGATGCCTCCTGTGCACCCCAGTAGCACCTTGAACAGTATAAAAACCGCGACCCTGGACACTTATCACGGTACCACGTTCCCAACGACGGCGACCGTGATAAACTCTGAAAAAAACGGCGTCGTTGCGCTGAAAACGCGTGCGATGCTCAGAAGCGGCGGGTCGATCCGGGGGGTGCAACAACCGTAGTAGGGTGCGATGACGACGGCCATGGAGAAGCTCCGCAGGCGAAGGGCCGCCGCGTGGCGTGGTCCGGTACGACAACAGGAACGTGATGAGGGCCTGCTGACTAGAGTGCGTAGCACGAAGGCGGTCCATATGATCCTTGAATGTGCGTACAAAACGTTCCGCTGCACCATTCGATTGAGGGTGGAACGGCAGAGTAAGAACATGGCGAATGCCATTGGCAGACCAAAAACTTTCAAATTCAGCAGAGGTAAATTGTGGACCATTGTCAGACACTAAAACTTCTGGAAGACCCTCAATACAAAAAATTGAAGTCAACGCCTGTATAGTGTGTGCAGACGTTGGAGACTGCATGGGCACAACAAACGGAAAATTACTAAATGCATCTATCACGATGAGCCAACGAGAATTCCAATATGGGCCAGCCAAATCAATATGCACTCGCTGCCAGGGACCGGCAGGGCGTGCCCACTCAAAATAGCGTTGAGGCGGAGCAGCTTGGTGTTTGGCACACGTCGAACAATCTGTAGACATCTGCGTAATCTGCTTATCAATGCCGATCCATGTACAATGACGACGGGCAAGCTGCTTGGTGCGGACCACTCCCCAATGACCTTGATGCAACAAGTCGAGGACCTTGGATTGGAGCACTTGGGGAACTACTACACGAAGCTGGTCATTCTCGGTGCGTAACAGCAAAACTCCGTGCGAAACAGACAACAGATGACGTTGCGGATAATAGCGACGAACCACAGGATCCGATATGTCCTTTGCCTTGGACGGCCAACCACGTTGAACAAAACGTAATAGTAAACTCTGATGAGGATCCGTAGCTGTCTCACGTGCCACCTGACGATAATCAATCGGAAAATCCCGGAGGGATTGATGCTCATCAGCGTCAATCTGATGGCAAGAGTCTTCAGAGGAATCGAAGACATCATCCGCAGCAATCGGCAATCTAGAAAGCGCGTCAGCGTTTGCATGCTGAGCTGTAGGGCGATACAGTATCTCATACTGGTATTGTGATAACAAAAGAGCCCAACGTTGTAGTCGCTGAGCTGTCCGCTGAGGAACTGGTTTAGACGGATGAAACAGTGACGTCAGGGGCTTGTGATCTGTTACTAAAGAGAATGGTCTACCATAGAGGTAGTGATGGAATTTTGTGACACCGAACACAATAGCCAACGCTTCCTTGTCCAATTGGCTATAATTACGCTGAGCTTTGTTTAGCAATTTAGATGCGAACGCAATAGGATGTTCGGTGTTACCGACTCGGTGAGACAACACAGCACCGAGGCCGAAAGAAGAGGCATCACAAGCTAACACCAGAGGCTTGTTAGGGTCGTAATGGACCAGACAACGATCATTCAATAAGGCCTCTTTAAGCCGCTGAAAGGCTGATTGGCAATCAGCTGACCACACAAACGGAACATTCTTATGGCGGAGACGATGCAACGGTGCAGCAACCTGTGATGCATTAGGTATAAACCTAATATAATACGTCAATTTGCCAAGAACCGCTTGCAATTCATGCAGATTGCGAGGGGCGGGCAAATCACGAATAGCTGCTAAATGTGACTGGGAGGGATGAATGCCTTGAGCATTAATAACATGTCCCAGATACTCCAGCTCCGTAAGGAAAAATGAACATTTATCGATGTTGCAACGTAGGCTTGCCTGAGACAACACTTTAAACAAACACTCCAAATTACGGAAATGTTCAGCAGGCGTCCGACCGGACACAACAATATCGTCTAAATAGTTGCAACACGATGGCACATTAGCCAGAAGTTGTGACAAAAAATGCTGAAAAACAGCTGGAGCTGACGCACAACCAAAAGGCAAACGCAGAAAACGGAACAACCCCAACGACGTGTTTATGACAAAA
Organism: Schistocerca piceifrons; assembly: GCF_021461385.2. Classification (NCBI taxonomy): domain Eukaryota; kingdom Metazoa; phylum Arthropoda; class Insecta; order Orthoptera; family Acrididae; genus Schistocerca; species Schistocerca piceifrons. Next base: position 12,203,437 of record NC_060140.1, read on the forward strand.
TACTGTTGTGATTGCTCGTCGAGGGGCAATTGCAAATATGCTTCACGGAGATCAATTTTGGAAAAGAAACGAGCTTCCCCTAACTTATCCATCAGCTCGTCCGGTCGAGGCAAAAGAAAAGAATCAATGACAGTCTGAGGATTAACTGTCGACTTAAAATCAGCACACAAACGTAACTTGCCAGACGGTTTCTTTATAATAACTAAGGGAGAAGCCCACTGACTCGCTGAAACGGGTTGAATAACACCGTTGTTTTGCCAACGACGAAGTTCATCTTCTACAGGTGCCCGGAGGGCGTGAGGCACTGGACGAGCACGACAAAAGCGAGGCTGAGCATTATCTTTTAACGTAATATGAGCGGTAAAGTTCGCAGCACAACCTACTTCGTCTTTAAATATGTGACTGTATCGTTTACACAAATCGGTTATGCTGTCTTGAGGAACAACAACAGAATTAATTTGCAACACATTGTCTTGGATAGACAAGCCAAACAAGTCAAAACAGTCTAATCCGAAAATGTTTACACCGTCTGTAGCGCGGAGCACTATGAATGAAACTGTTTTTGTATTGCCACGGAATGTGGCTGGCACGCTACATACACCTAACACAGGAATTCGTTCTCCACTGTAAGTAGCCAAAGAATGTTTTGCCGCTGAAAGTTTAGGGCGGCCGATAGCCGCATACGTAGCACTATTTATGAGAGTCACAGACGCACCAGTGTCTAATTGAAAATTGAAGGTCTTATCCTGGATGCGTAGTTTCACAAATAGTTTATTACACTGTCTCTGGATCGGTGCAGTGGAGGCGGAAGACACAAAATCAGCACGTTTAGCGCGTGTTCGCTGCTTACGACAACTCGTGGGTTGGGCGGGTGGAACAACAACTCCCGCTTCACTTGCAGTCTGTACATTACTTTTTACAGCGTTTGAATGACGCTTGGGTCGCATAGCAGAGGGCTGGGTGGGTGGCTTATTGCGAACAAGTTTATTACCCACACGAACCGTGGAAGAGTCTTTAAACGCGACCTTCTGGGCTGGCTGGCTTTGAAGAACATGAATATCCATGGGCTGGGCAGCACTAGAATTGTTCTTGCGTTTACGCAAACAAACAGTCTGGATGTGTCCTTTCCTTTGACAAAAGTGACAAACCGCGTTTCTTAACGGGCAACGTTCACGAGGATGAGCAAGAACACACTTAGGGCAAGACTTAACTCTATCATTTTGCACACGCGGCTGACGAATGTGTTTAACATGACGCGGCCGGCTAGTGTTTACAGTCTGACCCTGCCGGTGGGGCCGCGGGCGTGACCTAACTTGCTTAGCACAGGCAATGTGAGAAATACATGGCTGATCTAACTCACACTCAGCATAGTCAAAAGTATCTTGGGCTTCAATGATGTTCATCACAGTCTCTAATGACGGGTCAGGCAACTTTAAGATAGCAGCACGAATACGAGAATCTGCAATGTTTTGAGTAATAGCGTCTCGTAGCATGACATCACTGTAGGAAGCTCCACACACACAATTAAATCGGCACTGACGGGTGAGGCCCCGCAAATCTGTTAACCACTGTTTATTAGCTTGATGTGGCAGTTTCTTTAATCTGAAGAACTTGAATCTGGCTGCTGCCACATGAACTCGCGACTCGAAATACTCAGCAAGCTTGTTAACAACAACGTCATAGTCTAAAGCTTCTGGCTGGGATTCCGGGAACAACTTACAAAGGAGTCGATAGATTTCCACGCCTGCAGTGGAAATTAAATAAAGCTGCCGCTCAGTACCTGTGATTTTGTAGACTGTCATGTGCGCCTGCAACTGCGCGAAATATTCTTGCCATTCTTCTCTGGATTCATCAAAAACCCGGAACTGTGGTGCTGCCTGTGCTTGTTCCTTTTGTGTTGGAGGATTAGCCGCTTGTTTGGCGATTGCTTCCACCAGACTTTGTATTTGCTGACTCTGTAACAAGATCAACTGTTGTAATTCGGCAGACATAGTGAACACAAATTAAACCAGCCCCCAAAAGTTTATCGCTATAATTAGTATAACAAGAACAAGTTGAACCAGCTCTGCACACGAGTTCGGAAGACCTCGTCGCCAGTTTTGTGGCGGTGTTCGTAGCGACAAACACTTGGCTGTAGAAATGGCTTACGAAGTCACCGCCACACTTTTAATAGCGGGCCGACCGGTCCGCTGGAACAGTGAACAGAAAGATGAAAACCCAGACTCTCAGATTAAATAAAAGTCGGTACTTATCTTTATTCATGAAGATACAGAAACACAGTGGTGAACTCGGTGTCTACAGAAATCTGTCTGGTTCGAGTCGGAGCGGCTAGGTCAGCGTCGGCTGACGACAAACAACAACTCTGCTGCGATGAACACACAACTGACTACCAAGTACACAATTCGGGGGCGAGTATACAACTGAGCGGCGAATACAGAACTGTCCTAGTGCTCGCGACTCCAGCGCTTAACAAGCCAGAAGCCAGCGGTGGCGCGCGCAGACTTGCGGTGATTTGCTGTCTCGCTGGCGCTGCTTATGAGGACGGCGTCCGGACTTTGATGCTGCCAACCTTTTGGCAGCGGGCTCGGGTGGCATTACTGGCTAGGACATAACAGCTTTAGTAATTTTTCTGCACTTTCTTGATGCATAGAGCTGCTGATTCGACTTCACTGACCACGGTTTCATAACAGGACAAACATCTACCTCTGTAGTTGACTGATTCAGGGTATTTAATTTCTCCTTTACTGATGCAAAATTTGCATCATCTGCACCATGGGAGGCTTCACATTGTTCTGATACTATCATTGTTGTTATTCTGTCGAAACATTTATAACACAAAAAGTCATCGCTGGAAACATCTTTACTTTGAAACAGAGTCTTCAAATGAGAACACTTATTCCCAACCTGAACAAAGTCTGCTTTTTCTGTTTGTCTTATATTTCACTCTTTTATGAATATCCAAATAGTCAGCACACTTCACTCTCCTGTGGGCCCAGTCAGAAGACATTTCAAACAGTCATTTTCAAAAAACACGCTGCAACTGCGTCAACTGGCAAATTCCTCAGGAAAACACATAACTCACTGGATGGCCTCAGTAAACTCTTCAGTAAACAAATTAGCACTGAACAACTACAATACAGAAACCTGCATTGAACACCCACAACAAAGAAACTGACAAGAAACTACCACCAAGTGTAAGAAATATCTTCAACAATGAAAGTGAAAAGAAGTAAATGCAAAAATGAAAGTGATAAAAAATAACTGCAACAAAGACAATAGAAATAAACATTGTAACAAAGAAATTAGTAAGAAACAACTCCAGTGGAGTCATATATTACCCACGAAAGTTGAAAAAAAAAGATTTTTTAAATAAAACCTGTCCAACTTAAAAGGGGAAGCTATCCTTTACAGAGAGTACTACATAGTACTAATCAACCAAAAAAAATCTAACTTTTCTGGATTAGCATTTTTGAAAAAAAAAAAATCCGAAAATTATTAAAATAATAAAATTCAAAAGGCGACAGTAAAAGAACTTTGGGAGATATGTCCAAATGGAGGATAGCATTGTAATCATAAAGTAATTATCTTTTAAATTAAAAAAAAAACTCTTAAAATATCAATAACAGTTACAGAGATAAAGCGTTTCAAAAATTTTTCCTAAATTCGCAACTTCAAAATGGTGTTCGCAGTCTCATCTTCGGAGGCCTGTATCTCGGGGTAGGAATTTTTTTTGGAGAGAACAAAAAATTATGGGTTGTTTACTTACTCCTGAAGTTTAACAGATGCTAAATTCAATAACATCTGAGCCTATGAAGCGATACAGATCATGCCTTCATGGCACAGCTTTGAAAAACCAATTCTAGATGAATATTGGTCCAAAGAGAAGCAGCAGAGAATTTTGAGTGAATTTTGTGGAGGAGAGAGATTTGCCTCTAGGAAGGGTACTATGAAAGGATTCTGTCAGCTTTGGATAAAAAAAAACTGAAATATTTGGACAAAGAGCTAGCTAGTGGGTTTAGAAACTAAGTTGCCTCAGAAAGTTAGAGAATTGCTCATACCTGCCCCTACAGGTAATATTAGTGATATCTGAGTCATATTGATAAAGTGGAGAGGGTGCAGCCCTCAGTGGAAGATCGTAGGAGGAATTTTGATGACAATAATCAATTAGGGAGAGAATTTCAGGTAAATAGGATGAACAGGACTAATTACAGTAGAAATTCAAGGAATGGTTGGGTGGAAGATAGCCAGAATGGACACAGAAATAGTAGGAGAAATTCAAGTAAAAGAAATGGAGGAGATTCTGGATCGAACCATTTAAACTAGATAATGCTCCAGTTTTGGCTCGCACTAGAGCAGGTAGTGATGAAGAACCATGTGTATATAAATGTACTGTAATCACAGGTAATGGTAATGTAAATGATAGTAGTAAGATGAGTGTAATTTCTAATTCTAGTGATATGTTGAATGATGGTGTGGGTAGCAATGTATATCCCATAAAAGTAGAGGAGGAATGTACTATAATAAAATCAAGTGATGAAACACAGTGTGTTGCTATTGCCCAGGATGTCCAAAGTGTCCAGACAGACGGTAAATTTTTAAGAGAACATAAGGAATTCAGGTGTATTGCTTTATGGTCTAATACTGGAAACAATAATCAACTAATAAGCCAAGTATTTGATGACAATCAAAGTGACAGTGGGTCTGATTCTGACAGTAGCTGTAATGGTGATAGCAGTGACGAATTCAGTAGTGACGAGGATGAGGTATTTAAATTTATGATTGATAATGATGACAATGTGTTACATAAAGAAACAATAAAGGAAGATAATGTTAGGTGTAATGAAGAGTTGGAGTTTGAGAGTGGTAATGAGGAAGAGAACCATGCTATTTGTCATTTGACTGTGTCTGGTAATTAATTTGGTAATCTGGATTATAGTCTTTCCAGGCAAAGGATTAATGAGGATTTGTTGTATGAAGAAGATCAAATGGTAAGTAAAAAGGAAGTGTGGCACCCTGTAACAAAAGCAACTGATGGTAAGTGTTTACTGGACAATGGTAGCGATTTGAAAGGCATCTCACAGGCATTTTTGAAGCTATTAAGAACACAGAGGGTATAGTGGTGATGCATGTTTCTGGAATAAGAATTATTGGTGCTACTGGTAAGCTACCAAAGTGTGCTAAACAAGAGGTATTATTAACTGTGAAATATGTGTAATAGGTCATATGATAAAACAATGACAGTGTTTATTCAATATGTAGCATATTATTCTGCAATAACTGTGTGACCAGTTTTCTACTGCTAATAGATGTTCGATAGTAAACTATGGTAGCAGTATGCTGATGTTTGCCTGAGAACTATTAACGAGGCTTATCCAAAGTTAAACAATAGCGCACTGGCCATATTAACTGTGTATATTGTGGGGTTGTGAACAGTGAAAGTAAAGAACTGGGAACGCAACTGTGCACCTGTCGGCTACATTATTTACAGTAGTCAGTGTTGAAATTCCACCGCCCATTTTTCAGCTAGTCTCACAACACAGTACGTCAACACTGAGGACCATCAGTGAAGAAATAAAGTAGGCAAACGTCGCAAGCTGACACATTCATTTCCAGCTGGTACAAACCCATTCAAAAAAATATGCTTGTTCTTCACTTCACTAGATTAGATTGCCTTAGATACACTGTTCAATGTATAGATCAATAGTGAGGAGGTCCTAATGGATGTAAAGTATGTCAGAACACAAAGAAACAAGGAAAAACAATTTTGAAACCAGCCCATGATTGATTAGAAATTCACTTAGAATACCACTCAAAAAGTACCATCACGCTTTGTAGCCTACTGGATCCCTTTAATAGAGCCTGCCCTTTATGTACCAGCTGTTTGTTATTATCAGTACTAGTTATATATATATGTGTGAAATGTGTTCCAGAACAACTGGGATATACTAATAAAATCTTCTAGGTTTCCAGAGCAGGACAAACAAGAGTTTAAACTCAAGTTTTCAAAGATAATCACCATCTTCTTCATCTGGAGATGTGCCCATATGACATCTAAAGCATTCATTGTGAGCGTAGGCCATGTTACACGGAGCAGACACAATGTCGTATTCAGCAGTACTGCCTGGAGCACATCAGCTCTGGGGCAGAGAGACAAATTGGCAGTCACTGAGCACAGTTTGGAAGAAAACTGCATGTTGTATTCTGAATGAGCGAGAGTGCTTTGTAATGCAATGTAGTTTGGGACAGCATGATAAAGGAATCCATCAAATTTAGGGCTAATAACGGCCTCAGAAACAGAGATGGTAGCTATTAACAAAGTTCTGCTTTGGACCTGTTACTGGCCATAACACACTGTGAGCACTCAGAGCTGAGAGATATCTGTACAATGTGCTAGTTGGTATGTGACTGAACATGCTGGGATTCAAGTACACTCCCTCATCTGCTCCAATCTGTGCTGGGTCAAGGGCAAGGACAACTCAACTCGCTGCAGTACCTGTATAAGATCAAGCAAGATGACATTTCAACACTTTACCATAAGACGATGGTAGCGACACTCATCGAACTGTCGCATCTGGAAACCCGAGTACTTTATATTAGTTCAACACACAAGAAACATGACGATACATGTTGGCACCAATGACATTTATTTGGTTTTACTATTTTGTCATGTATTTGGTATAATATGTGGTTCTTTAATACAGGACTTTTGGACTCTAGTCGTTGGTGCCATTACTGCTATGTATTGTAATTTGAAATTTAGTTAAAAATATCTATTATTATTTTATTTGGCAAAATAAGTGCCCAAAACATGTACCTTCATTCTAAAACAATATTCTTCTTAACCCATTTTCTGACAAAGCTTCAAACATTGGAGAGAATACAGTGCGTAAAGTCCCACCCATAAAATGCAAATGTTATTCTTAACATACTTTAATTTTACCAGCTGAATCCTACACGCAAACTAGGTTGCTTACACAGTGTTCTCTTGTACAACTTAATGATGTTCGGTGTTACGGGTGGGACAATTCATATTGAAATTAAAATTAATTAATTTTGAAACAATACTCATATCAAATGTACTTCTAATGCACAAATATACTTCTTTTTGACTTGGTTTTTAAGAATCTGTCTTGTGCTCTCAAGAATGGCCCACTGGACTACAAACGGGGTTGCAATAATACACTGTTCTAGTGTTTTGTTCACCAGAGAAAAGGAAATAACGGATGGTCAAATTTGTGTGTTCTACAATGAATGTTTTGTAAAGGCCTAATTACAGTATAAAATATGTACTTTCAGCTTTAATTTGCCCAGTTTTGAAACTTATATTTCAATAAATATATTTTCAATGAAGTGTCCCTGTTTTTCTGGACCTGTTCAGCAGTCTTTCAGCTTCAGCAGCTGACCCTTGTCTGCTTACAGCTGTAAAACCTTGTTCAAAGTTGTAGGTTTTCATAAAGAGTGTATATGCTCAAATGCAGCATTAATGAGTAAATAGAAAGTAAAATGAGAGAAAACAGCTTTTAACCCACAAAAATACAAGTGTAGTTATGTACAATCAACTTCAAGCAATAAGCAGCAATAAAACAAATGAAAATCCAGAGAGACAGAACTTTAAACACACTGTATGACTGGAATAATGTCTTTGCACTTCAGACTAAATAAATTGCAAATACCATCTCATTTAGTTTCTGAACAAGTATATTGCTTCCTGATGCTATTGATGGTGCTTTTGATTTTAAATATGTGATGATCCGGAAACCATTAAGTACCTTAGGTAGATGGACAATGGAAGGAACAGACGTAGCCAGTGGGATGCAAAAAGCTGATAAGTGCTGGAATTTCTTCACCGACTTTAAACACTTTGACTTTGAATACAACAAAATCATTCTAACCTCTGTTTCCCCTAATATTGTTTACAACAATGGGCTTGAACTGTTGATTTTCTCTTATCCTAGCAACTCTGTGGACTTCAGCTAACCTTTCTTGATCAAATTCAATTTCTTTAATTTCTTTCTCTGTAATGTAAGACAAGATGATGCTTGAAATGTTGTCCTTGAATTTAAATAGATCAAGACTACAGTCTATCAATCTATCACTTTGTTAAAGTAATGTATTGCACAGGGTATTTAGGACTGATGAATGATGACCATCAACTACTGGAGCACATTTATTTAAAGTAGTTTGGATAGTGGGACATTCATGTTGACCACTGGGTTTTTCTGCATGTGTATATTGACTGAATGGTGAGGTAGACTATGTTGCTACTGGACAGAGCAACACTGGAAGTGGCTTCCATTTGGCCACACTTGCTGTTCTTAATGTTTTCTCTGTGCAGCAGATCCCTACTTCAGATATGTGCCAGGCTCCTAGGATGAAGACACATGTGACAATGCATCAGACATAAACAGAAACAAGAAATGCTATGGACTTTAACTTGGTTTGTTGCAAATGATGTTGAAATATACTAGCCAAGCAAACAGAACAGCTCGATATCTGTCCTGTGTGTAAAAAGCTATAATAATATATGTGTTTTACAGAAGAAGAAAATTCTCTCATGTAGTAGTGTGCACAGTAGTAGTCTGTTGTTGAGCCTTCAGCACCCAGCAGCATGCCAAAAAGGAGACACAGTCAGTAATACAAGGCATACAGGGTACAGCTGGACACTGATTTGGAGATGGGGCGGTGAGATGGGGGGAGAGGGGGGTGGGGGGGGGGGGGGGGGAGCAGTTTATGCAGGTAATGAGCAAAAGGTGTTTTGACAATAGTAGCTAATGTACTGCCCTCATCAGAGAAAATTGTCATGTAAGTACCCAGGAAAAATTTCATTTGTGGTGAATGCCCCACAGAATGGCGAATCTGCAAAAATTTGTTAAGATACTTGAAAGAAATTAGTATTTTTGTCATAATGAGTTCCAGTAGAAAAGGACACTGTCCATGAAAATGTGGTCAACTGTGAAGGTTACTCAATGCAGCAATCATTAATAACACTTTATTCAAGAAAAGTTTATGAAGAATTGAGCTGTTGATGAGAATACAGTGATACAGTGATACAGAAAGAACAGAAGGAATTTAGTTGTCAATACAAGAATATTAAGTTACTCAACAATAATTACAACACAGAATAAAATACATGTCTACAATCCAGAAGATTGAGATTTCGAGCCGGTGGCTGTTTTCTAGTCTTCAGTTCCTTGTCATCACACGCCAGTTAACTGCAGTTACATTGGCGGTATATCAAACACCAGAGTTGGCCACTGCTGCAGCAATTTCTATTGTAGCCTTCCCACCATGACAGTCCCACTTTGCACTGGCAGTTCGCCGTGCCTAGAGCCACTGAAAATCGTAAGTGAGCTGTATTTGAATCAAAATAACGTGCCTTCAAGTGGTACTATGTGTTGTGAGAAATTTGAAGTCAGTGGCTGGCCAAAAAGTTGAGTGTCATTCGGCTTAGAATACTGAGTCAACAGACAACTCATTAGCGTTTTTACATTAACAAATGGTGGAAGACCGACTGAGGATTTAAGTGCAAAAGTAGATATCACAAATATCACAAATGGTAGCCTCCAACAGCATATTCAGGAATCTCACGAAGAGGAAAAAAAAAAGGAGATAAATACAAAAATAACTAACTTGCTAACATTTTACCCACTTTACAAGAGTAGTTAAGTACTAAGATAAACGAACTATGTGATCTTGTAAGAAATGCTGGTTTTGAACAATTAAAGGAGGTAGGTCAGAATGTAAAACATATATGTAAGAATTAACTAAACAAATGTTTACAAAAGTAAATGAACAATTCTTAAGATACGCAAATGTGGTTACATGTGTTAGAGCAGGGTAAAAATTTGGACATAACAGCTTTACCAGGCTCCACTTTCAGAACTTTGGAGGCATGAGTAAGTGAATTAATTACTCAAAAGGTACAAGAAACAACAGATTTATCAGTCATTACACTATGGTTCACAGTTGATTTAGGAAAAACAGAAGAGGAACTAGGTAAGCTCTGGGATGGACTTAATAAAACCAGAGATAAATTAAGTAAATGGAAATTTTATGAAAGCAATCGCCTTTCACCAGAACTATCGGAAGAATTAAATTTAGATGGAGAAGATTTAAGATTTATTTACACTCTCAACCTAGGAGGTGGTGCTAGTATTTCATCTGGAGGGCATCATAAAACACTACTGACACAATGTCTCTCACATGGCCTGGTGTAGTATTATTTAGTTAATAAGAGTATACAAGGATTTTATTTACACTGGTATTAATTATAGTCACACTACTTATTTATTTATGTGTTATTTAAAAATACCAGGTGACAAGAAAAGTGGAACTCAGAATATTGGGGACAGATTAACATACTATGCAACGAAGAGATTGCACCAATAATAATCAAGACCCTCTTGAACGGAAAAGGAGGCCTCTACAATATCGACACTGTAAAGAAGAATATTACATAAAAACGAAGTACTAGGCTAGACGAACAACTGCTTGTCACATTCTGGGTTTCTTATATACCCTACAGATATTGCAAGTATCTTCAGATTTCGTACAAACAGTAGCTCGAGTAGCATTTACTGGTCTCAAATAGATTACTAATTGGTATGAAGATCATTAGGCCACTTGCTGTACTTTGTTTTCCCTGTGCAGCAGATTACCACCTCAGAGTTGTGACAGGTTCTTTGGAAGAAGACATTCTTGACAGTGCTTAAAAAAGTCATGGAACAAAAGAAACATGATAGTAGGGTGTGTTCTAATCTGTAACTTTGTTCACTGCAAATGTTGTCAAAATGTGATTATCAAGCAGACAGAATTATTTGAAGTCTTTCTTGTGTGTAAAAAGCATTACAATGTTTGTCATTTACAAAAGAAGAAATTTCTCTCATTTAGTAGGGTGCACAGAAGCAGCCTGCTGTAGAGTTTCCAGCACTCAGCAAAAATGAAAAGGCAGTGATATGAAGCATACACGGTGTACCCAGATGTCAATTTGGGAAAGGGGAGAGAGAGAGAGAGACAGAGAGAGAGAGAGGGGGGGAGGGGGACAGCAGGGGGAGCGGTGGAGAGAGAGAGAGAGAGAGAGAGAGAGAGAGAGAGAGAGAGAGAGAGAGAATGGTAGCTTGTCAGACCATGACTTTTTTTTTATTTGTTTTCTTTTTTAAAGAACCAGTTTCTCTATTAACTCTTCTACAGTTGAATGATGCATCTCTACAACATTCTTATTATAATTTCTTCTGGGTCATATTCTTTTAAAAGCATGTACTGAATAAGATTCGAGGTCAGGTTATACAGGACATGATTCACAATATTGCAGCATGCATTCTTTGATTCCAAATGGCACACAGTTTTCTTCATTAATTCCTCATAGTTACCATCCTTGATAGCAGCTGCAGCCAACACCAGTTAGCCATTTTTATGTATTACACATACATGAACTGAGTATACCAGCCAGGATCAGGGAGAAAATAAAAATGGGTTTAAAAAATGAAAGAAAAGTATTTGAAATTGGATTTTATTGCTTTCTTTTCAGATTGATGATTAAACATTTCAATATAAATTCCTATTATTACTCTATTGAAAACAATAACCCATTCTTACAACTACTTTATTAGTGCCTCTTTCCGTGCCCTGCCAGCAATGCACCTGAAAGAATCTTGTCCATCTGCCAGTTCATTTGGGCAAAATTAATAAAAAATTTAGGAGACAAAAGAACTGAGAAATTAGTGAAGATCTACAAATTTCTGCATGCTTCCAAAAAGTAGTTAATAGTACTTTACTCTCATGACAATTCTACATCAAGTTAGTTTCTTTTTGCTGGGAGTGTAAATGTTATTTTAGTTGCATTTCTTAAATTGCAAGGAAAGTTAAAACACAATATTAATAAAATAAATTCTTGTGACACTACATATTTGCCTTCAGTAAATATGATGGCTCTCTTTAGTTCGTGTAAGGGTAACTATGTAACATTTTGTATGTTAATTGAATTTTCATATTAGATATAGTTGGGTTTTATTGATTTTTTTTTTACAATGGGTTTAAAAACACAATCTTTTTGGGTAAGGTTAAATTACAACAACTCTGGTACCAGCAGCACTACTTTGGCCTGAGTTCACAAAATTTTGAGAAGACCAATTCCGGAACAATACTTGTCTAAAAGTCATAAAAACACCAAAACATCAGGAATCCAATATATTTACTCAGAATATGAACAAGACAGTAATAGCAATTTATTCATTCTGATGTGAAAAAGAATTATTCCAGCTGTGTTTAGAGTTCTAACATTCTGAATTTTCATTTGTTTTATTGCTGCTTATTGCTTGAAGTTGATTCGTACATAACTACACTTGTATTTTTATGGACAGAAAAAAGGTTTCACTGATTTTTCTTTCTGTTTATTCATTAATATCACGTTTGAGCATAAAAATGTGTATGAAAAGTAATAACTGTGAGCAATTTTTTTTTTTTCAGTCATAAGCAGGCAAGAGTAAAAAATTAAACTACAGTGCCTCTCAAGTTGAAAGGCTTCTCTTTTTAGATACAGAAAGATTATAGAGATTAAAGAACATACAGTTGAGATACAGACTCCAAAAACTACACAATTTTGGCACCCAAAACATTTGCACCAAATTGGTAGGAGCATATAATTTGACAGAAAAGGCCCAAGGCTATCAAACAAAAAGCACAAGAAGACAGCACAGTTGTTGGCCAAATCTGTTGATTAAATTGTGAATTGTGACTGGTTAAAGATGGGCTCTCAACGTCACGCAATGAATTTTCTGCCATTTTTGTAGTCTTACGGCTCTTACAGTTTGCATTTAAAAATGTCAACGATAATATCTTCTAATTCAGCACAAAAAGTTGTTTAAGTGCACATAAGCAAGGGCTTCTAAACTGAAAGTACCTTTCACAAAAGTTATCCAAAGTTCACACTTTGGCACGTGTGTAGGTGGTGCAAACGCGGGAACCCTATTCACGAGAGGCTGTAGAAATGAACCAAAGGAGATATGGAGCTTAATATTAGTACATATCCATTCAAGACATTGTGGAACCTTCTGATAAAATTTCATTACATTCACAAATGGTCCAGCAGTGTTTCCACTTTAGGAAGGAGAGTAGGTCTTTAACAAGCTCAGAATGACTGAATTTGTGAATGTGGCAAAAGATAAGCCCCTTTGAAATGAGGCTTTTGGAGGAGAGGTTCACTACTATGTTACAGGACTGTTTAGGTGCTGGGTTCGGTAGGATGGTGGGCGGGAGCTTGTGAGAGTGTAGCATATGTAGTTCTGCAAGATGGGGTCAGGCATCTATTAACTGATGTAAAGGAGGTTTGACAGAGGTTTTTGTAGTGGTGCTGGATTGTGGTAGTCCAATATAAGTGTACAAAGTGAATAGACTTTACAGTTTTTAAGGTGGCACTGTGCATGCTGCTCTTGTTCCTGCAGAACGTGGGTTTCAAATTTGGCAATGTGATGTGGTAATTGGTACAGCAGAGTGGAAACATTTTACAGGCAGTGATGAGGTAGTGAGAAAATGTTTAGGACTCAGTTATATATTGTGTAGGGCTGAGTTGGTGAGGGCTGTGGAATGACAGAATTATAACATAGAATCACTGTGGAAAGCTGTTTGGGAGCAATTCCACAAACTAAGCAGCAACACAGAAACAAGTTATGTGGGAGTGGGTTCGGTATAGGGGTAGGGAAACTTTTCTGTATTTACACAGATGGAAGGAACTAAAATCGATTGTGGAGAAAAAAAAATAGTAACAGAGCATTAAAACATATGGGAATATTCTGAAAACTGGAAAAAGACAAAACCAGATTAAGTATAGCGAAGGAAGGATAAAGCTACATGAAGCACAGTAGTAAGACATCAAGATGTAAATAAGACCAATAAGAAAACTGGATGAGATTAAAATGAAGACAGGAATAGAAATAAATAATAATACAATAACAGTGTGAAATGCATGTTGGTATGTAGGTATGAGTGAAGCAGGCAGCAGTTGTAAATGGGTTGGGCATGGTCAGTATCTAGCCTTTTCGTTATGATGCACTGTAAAGCCTGTCACACAGCTTAAAAGGTAAGAAGACACAGTGCTGCCAATGTACTACCAATTCACACAGGTCCATACTGTACCCTATAGCAAACAAAAGGTGAGATACCAACTGACCTGAATTAGGAGTTAACATAAGACTATTTTCAATTAAAATCAGTGGCTTAACAAAAAGGTTCATTTTCTTCTACCATAAAACAAAGAATGAAAATAGTCATCTACAAGCATCACGGCAGTAAAAATATTCCTCAGGATGGATGTATTTATGTGTGACATAATGTGGAATTCACAAACTGCTTTAGTAACTGATTTGAAGTTTTATTTTTCCCAGAGCATTTTAATGCACTGGAGGCCACTGACACCAATAATTTTTGGACTGGTTGCATACCAGTCTCTGCCCACCAGGTCTGTTGGGTGCTATGAAGGTCACAACTGTTGCTGTGGCAGAACACTGACATTTCCTTGAAAGTGAAGGTTTCATTCTTATTTTTGCCCTCGCTAGTTTCAACACTATCTGATTTTTAACAATTAAAATCTTAATTTCAATATAAGATTAATAAAAGCCAGTTGTCATGTCATTTTCTTTTTTCATTTATTATTAATACAACAACATACCAGTCATCGTACAGAGCAATAAGTTAAGTCTTCATGAATTTCCTTCTTTTCCTTGTAGTACATTTACTAAATTTAGCATATGCTGCTCTATTTAAAGGGTTTAATTTCACATTTTTGTAAGGAAAAATCCTTCAGCCTGTCGCGCAGAATTGCTCACTGAACAGCTAGCTAATTAATGCATCAATACCCATTTGTGACACGTCAGGAGGGTAACAAGTTGTGTACCTGGGATTCTATCTGCTTTTATAGTTTGCTTCTCAGTTGGTCTTACTAGGATGATTAAGGTGTGTGCATCCTGTATGTGGATGCACGAGGAGTTGGCTGTGGTCCGCGAACAGCTTGAGGTGCTTCTGGCTACAATCGATCACCTTCAGACTGCTGCCTCAGGGTACAGTGGTAGTGGAGAATCTGGCGTGTTGTATGGGACACCTCAGGTGTCACTTGTTCTGCCCATGGGCTCTGCTAACCAGGCACCTCCTAGTGTACATGATGCAGTGGATTCACCCTCACCGCAGGGTGAGTATAGGGAGGTAATGCATTTGCATCAATCAAGGCGGAGAGCCAATGAGGAGACCGGTCGCTTGGCCTCACCCATTCACCCTTTAAGTAAATATGTGGCTGCTGCTTCAGTAGGATATGGGCAGGCCCACAGGAGGAGGGGTTTACTAGTTAGTGGGAACTCCAAAATTAGGTGCGTTGTGGAGCCCCTTAGACAGACACTGTTCAGGGCTGGAAAGAAAGACAATGTGCATTCGGTAGTGTCTCGGTGAGCCTCATCCAAGATGTGGAGGCAGCTCTGCCTGCAGCTATCGAGCATGCAGGGTGCAGTAGTCTGCAAGTTGTGGCTCACATTGGCACCAATGATTCCTGTCGCCATACTCAGTTCATACAGGTGGCCGGGGGAGGAGGGGGGGAGGAGGAGGAGGAGGAGGAGGAGGAGGAAGAAGTGGTGGTGGTGAAGACTGCTAGCCTTGGTGTGGGGTGCAGGCAGAGCTCGCAATTTGCAGCATTGTTCCCAGGGGTGATTGGGTCCTTTGGTTTGGAGCCGAGTGGAGGGTCTCAACCAAAGGCTTCGTTGATTCTGTGATTGTCTTGACTGCAGATTTCTAGACTTGCATTATCTGGTGGGGATTTGGGGATTTGTAGGACTCCCTTTGTCAGGTCAGGGGGTGGTCTACATGAAGGAAGCAGCTACTCAGGTAGCAAAGTGCTTATGAAGTGCACATGAGGTTTTTTTTGACTAAACAGTAGTTTGAAGTACTCTGAAGAACACTCCCCAGTCAATACGCAGCAAAGGATGTCAGACCACTTTAGGTCTAAAGAAACTTCGACTGTCAACATTTTATCAGTAAACCGTCAAAGAATTCATAACAAAATTTCTTGAATTGCCTGCCCTACAGGAAAGCTCTCATGCTCAAAGTATTCTTGAGACCAACAGCTCACTGCAACCTAAAGTGGAAAGATCTGAGAGATTTAGAAAGTCAGGGAACATATGTCATAAAGACAGATTAGACTCCAAGGCAGGGGGAGTGTTCACTGCAGCTGACAAAAATATTACCTCTATTGAGGTTGAAGTGGAATGCGACAGTGAAGTTATCTGGTCCCGTATAACAGACGGATGTTTTTAGTGGCGACCCTATTCCACTGTGACAGTTCTTAAAACTTCAAAGAAAGACCACAGTCAGTTGCGCATAAATTCCCAGACCATGCAATACTAGTTGGAGGTGACTTTCACCTATTGAGTATAGACTGGTATATCTATGGATTCATTGCTGAGGATACTGACAGACAGATGGCCAAAATAATTTTGAAAACATTTTCTGAAAACTCTTTTGAGCAGTTAGCTTGGTAGCCCATACGCAATGGAAATATTTTAGATCTTGTAGCTACAAACATGCCAGATCTTACTGACAATATCAGTATAGAAATGGGGATTAGCAATCATAACTAGCAATTAACCATGGTTATGAAAGATATTACATCAAGTAAGAAGGCTAGGAGAGTGTTTCTTGTAGATAAGAGTAGATAAGCAGTTGTTAGCATCTAACTTAGCCAGTGAATTAACATCACTTAGTTCCAGTAAGATGCAAGTAGAGGAGTTACAGGTAAAGTTTAAACAGATTGTAAATCATGGTCTGGAGAGTTATGCACCTTGTAAGTGGATAAAGGATGGAAAAGCCTCTCCATGGTTTAATAATGAAATTTGGAAGATGCTGTGGAAGCAGAGGTTATTGCACCCTCAGTTCGAAAGAGACCGCAAAAATGACAACAACAAAAGGTTAATAGAGATTCGTATGTTTGCGAAAAGATCTATGCGCAAAGCATACAACAACTACCACCGTGATACCTTAGCAAAAGATCTTGCAGAGAACCTGAGAAAATTCTGGTCCTATGTAAAATCCCTAAGTGCGTCTTACGCTTCTGCTCAGTCCCTTGTTGAACAGTCAGGTGTGGCACTTGAAGACAGCAAAATGAAAGCTGAAGTTTTAAATTTCATATCCAAGAAATCATTCACGCAGCAAAATCATACAAATATACAGTCATATGACCATCGGACAGGCTCCTGGCGCAGAGAAACAACTGAAAGATTTAAAAGCAAATAAGGCACTAGGTCCGGATGTACTCCCAATTTGGTTTTACAAAGAATACTCCACAGCATTATCCCTTATTTCGCTTGCATTTATTGCGAATCTCTCGTCCAGCACAAAGTCCCAAGTGGCAGAAGGGTAAAGGAACACGCCTGCAAAATTACAGACGAATATCAGTAACTTCAGTTTGTTGCAGAATCCTTGAACATATTCCCAGTCTGAATATAATAAATTTTCTTGAGACTGAGATGATTATGTCCACAAATCAGCTTGAGAGAGCATTGCTCATGTGAAACTCAGATCAACCTTTTCTCACATGATATACTGTGAACTACATATGAAGAGCAACAGGCAGAGTCCATAGATTTCTGGAACACATTTGACACGGTGCCCCACTGCAGGCTCTGAATGAAGGTACAAGCATATGGAATAAGTTCACACAGATATGTGAATCGCTCGAAGACTTCTTAAGTAATAGAACCCAGTATCAGGGACAATGGTATCATTAGGAGTGCTCCAGGTACGTGTGATACGATCACTGTTGTTCTGTATATACAGATAAATGATTTAGAGGACAGGATAGGCAGCAATCTGGGGTTGTTTGCTGATGATGCTGTGGTGCATGGCACTGTACTAATTAAAAGCTATCAACTGAAAACTTCACTATTATACGAGATAGGAAATTTAGAATGAGCTGAGCGGAATAATCTGAAGCAGTGACACCACCCACCGGAAAGCATTCCATTATCTGTGAGAAGATATTTTGATTCACTGGAAAATAATTCAATTAAAATATATACACACTTAAAGTTTGGAACCAGGCACACTATTTTCTTTTGTGTCATAATATCTGTTTACTTCTGAAGTTCACCTGTGTATTATCATAGACATTATTTTTGTGGACTGCATGGCATCCTTTATTAATATGTAAAGTAATTAATTAAAAACTTAATAAAATTAACATAAGGCATTATACATTTAAATATGACCGTCAAACTTTTAGCTGGGGTGTTCCTAACATGGATGAATAAAGTGGTTGCATGAATTTTTCTAATGTAATAATCCACAACATATTTCATAAACCCAATTTCGTTCTGAGTATACAGCCCATCCAAAGTGGTAAAACTTAACCTAGTCATTTTCAAATAATTACAAGATTCCGAATGCAGCAAAAATCTTTACACCACCCTTTATAAGACCAATCCTACCCAAAGTAGTCAGTCAGTGGCAATCTCTCACATGATTAACCTATCTGCATTCATATTATCAAAAGTCAGTCCACCTAACATCTTCATTAACATCTTTCTTTTCTTTTTCTACAGTCTTTGCAGTGACATGCATTACCTTTAACTTTTTGGAAACATTCAGTAGGCAGCATATGGGTTGTGTAATTGTGTCAACATTATGAAAGACATTGTACATGGGTTACATTCCTGGAAACTGGATGTATCAAACTGTAAGCACCAGGAATACAGTGGTTAAGTTAATATGTCACTCTTCATCTGATGAAATGCTCTGTGTTTACATCAACACTGTCACCCTACCGTTTCGGATTGTGGGTTATTTTTACCGGTAATAAACATTTATCAAAGATCTGAGAGCGGTCATCAATTTGACTTCAAGGAATAGATTCTCAAGATCAATTATAGTATTTATTTTAATGATATCAATATAATAGAAGGAAACATTCCACGTGGGAAAAATTATAAAAACAAAGATGAGGTGACTTACCGAACGAAAGCGCTGGCAGGTCGATAGACACACAAACAAACACAAACGTAGACACAAAAATTCAAGCTTTCGCAACAAACTGTTGCCTCATCAGGAAAGAGGGAAGGAGAGGGGAAGACAAAAGGAAGTGGGTTTTAAGGGAGAGGGTAAGGAGTCATTCCAATCCCGGGAGCGGAAAGACTTACCTTAGGGGGTAAAAAGGACAGGTATTCACTCGCACACACGCACATATCCATGTGTCTGTATGTGTGGATGGATATGTGCGTGTGTGCGAGTGAATACCTGTCCTTTTTTCCCCCTAAGGTAAGTCTTTCCGCTCCCGGGATTGGAATGACTCCTTACCCTCTCCCTTAAAACCCACTTCCTTTTGTCTTCCCCTCTCCTTCCCTCTTTCCTGATGAGGCAACAGTTTGTTGCGAAAGCTTGAATTTTGTGTGTATGTTTGTGTTTGTTTGTGTGTCTATCGACCTGCCAGCGCTTTCGTTCGGTAAGTCACCTCATCTTTGTTTTTATAATAGTATTTATTTTGGCATACATTACAGGACAACTTTCCACAGAACTGGTGTTCACTAATAGTGCGATCTTCTGTCAATGAGAGAGCAAATGCAGAATACAAAGTTGCAGCTAAGCAATGTCCACGGATGGTTGTCACAGCAACTGGAAACTGTGTCACAAACAAAATTTAGTTTCTGTGTCATTATCAAAAAATAGGAAATGAAAGTCTTTAGCCATTTGTGAGTAGATGGCTTCAAGCAATCCTTTTTGTGCTACACAGTTCTGTTTCTTTTCTTTCTAATCAGATTTTTTCAAGATTCTAAATAATACATGATCACAATAATATCTTTGTAGTATTTGCTTTCAATTCAGCACATTAAGGTCATAAAAGCATTTTTCTTTGTGGTAGCATACACACAGTGAGCAATATGTGGAAATGTAACATAAGAATGATAAGGACAGGACATGAACAACTGACTTTTGCCTTTGTTGATCTATATTGTTAACTGTTCACAAACTGTGCTCTGAGTTGTTGCTTCAGATCATGATACGTGTTTGTATTACATCTGAACATTCTATCATATAATTATCATTAATTATTTTGATAAAAACTTTAATTTTTTTATCACTTACCTGCAGCAGTAAAGGTTCACTATTCACTGTCAACATTTTTAGTTGTTGGTATTAATGTATGGGGACTATAAACAGAAAGCAGGAATGACGTGACAGCTAGCTTATATTCATCTTACATTTAAAATAACATTTTAATTGTTATGTCTACCACAGTTTTGAAACTCGTAGAGGTGACAAAAAGAATGAAATCTTCAACTCTCAAGAAAATGATCAGTGTTACGCCCACCAACCAGTAGTCACTTTCCTGGCACCTGGCAGGGCCGATGGGTGAACACTGTCACACAGCCGGTATGAGAATGGTTGGCCTCAGTGGCATCTAGTACTTCGTAAGAAAGGGTGTAAAACAGGATCACACTAGTCCAGCCCATCAACACAGAAACGCTGTTATTACTAGACCAAATGGTTAGTGGTTTTTGTTTTACTTAAATGTTTGACAGTTGGAAACAATAGGAAAAATTATATGGATCTTAGTGCAGCTAGAAAGACTACCTTAATACACAACTTATTTCTCATATAGACATAAAATCATGTTAATACTGAGAAACAAACATGCTTTCAGTTTTTGTCTTATCCTTGTCTGGGGATGCAATTTTCAGCTCCTTAGTGACTCACTGAACATCCCTCAGAAAAGTCTAATACATTCGAACTGTGGCATCTCAACTCTTGTTTGTATTATCTCCATTCACTAATACTACTTTGACATGCGTGTAGAAATGCAAGTGTCAGTTGTGAAAAGCTTAAAATGCTGTAGGAGGGACAAATAAAATTGCAGATCAGTTACTAAATCCATTTACAACTCCACATCATGTCATACAAAAATGTGCACATCAAAAGCAATGTTTTTACTGGCTGTGATTCTTGTGAATTGCTCTTTTCCTTCCTTGTTTTATGGTGTAGACATATAGTTGTAAACATATAGTACGTTGACAGCACTGTCTCTCCTTTCCTGTTATGCTGTGTGGCACTTTACAGTTCAGCATATCAAAAGGCAAGGGATCTTGCAACTTATGCCACTGAATATGTGAGACTATATGTCTGGTGCAGGCAGGAGCAGGAAAATACAATGATGGTGAAGAGAAGTGGTGAGATTAGTTTGAAGATCCAGAAATAAACATGATAGGTGTGTGTGTGTGTGTGTGTGTGTGTGTGTGTGTGTGTGTGCGTGTGTGCGTGTGTGTGTGTGTGTGTGTGTGTGTGTGTGTGTGGGCACGCGCGCGCGTGCGCCGCCACATATCTCTTTTGTGTATCCGGAGGTGGACTCTCTCAAAAAATTTAATTTAGTATTACATAAACGTCAATCAAAAATAAATATAAAATTAGACTTTATAACAAATCATATAACACTGCTCCCTGATTACATAAACATTGCATTGGATTTCTCAAACTTAAAGAACTTTTCTATGAATTATATAACATAGAATGCATTATTAATCATGTACAATCAAAACCAGAAAGACATAACTTGAACAAATCAGACCATATTCCAAAATTTTTCTGCCTTAAAAATTAAGTAAGACAATAATACGATTATTACACAAAATTTTCTTCTTCTTACTTTGAAATAACGTGTTATTATCTCTTAGGAATCTTTGTTACTTCCAAGCAAGTTAAAAGATTTCAGTGCTAGTTCTATTTCACACATTTCTGTACTACAGAAAGCTTCATCAGATCATAATGTGGGTCACATTTTCTTCTTATATTATGGTTGTGGTACATTTGATTGTGAGAAAGTTATGATTGAAGAGAGAGAATGTTTGGTTGCGGTCAATGTTCCCACTTTCTTAAAAAGGCTGACAGGAGATTTCTCGGGTGACGAGACACATGTAACTCTTTAATAATCTCATTTTGGGTGTAGACATTTTTCATTGCCCATTAACTGCCTTAGAAAACATTCACAAATCCATTAGTAAATGAAAATATTTCATTCATATTAGGAATTATTCTGATGGCAAGTGTTTCAGAGCACATACTTTTACTTTTCTAAATTAGGAGCATGTGCAACTCCCAATTTTGCTACAATCAACACAACACATCACTATTATCCACCTATACTATACAGCTTGATAATGGCATCCCCTTGGGGATAATATTCTGGAGGAGAAATGCTTTCCCTTTTGGATTTCCCAGTTGGTGAATACTGAGGAGGAGGTCACCAGAAAAACATTTCAATTTTGTAATTCGAGGGAAGTTTGAGGGGAGGGGGCAGGGGTAACATTATAAAGGGAGAACAATTTTTGACAACAGCACACAGAGCCAAATGGGTGCAGATTGCAGCAGTTATACGAAAACAAAAAGATCTGTACAGAAAAGACAAACAAGAAGAGGTGCACCAAATAAGTCTTGGCCTTCAAAGTAACCATTGTTAGCTACAACACACTTCTGACATCAGTTGTAAAGCTGTTGGAAACTGTCAACAAATTTTCTTGTGCAATCACTCAAAGCACTGTGGTCACACACCGTTGCATATCTGTGGCATAGCAGGTGATGAGGCCTGGTGCTACCAATAAGATCCTGAGACCGAGTGACAGTCCGTGGCACAATGTTTGTTGTCTTCCCCACCTCCCAAAACAAGTCTTCTGTCAAAATCCAAGATTAAAGGATGTTGATTGCTTTTTTCAAAAGCAAAGTCTTGATCTATCATGAATTTCTATCTGAGGGAGGTGAGGGAAATGTCTGTCGCTCAGTCTCTGGATCGTACTGGTAGCACCCGGTCTCACCTCCTGTAATGATGCGATAAATCCAACAACGCATGACCACATTACTTAAAACTATTCCACAAGAAGTGTTTATGAACAGTTTTCAATAGCTTTACAATTAGTGTCACAAATGTGTTGTAGCTAATGGTGATTACTTTGTAACTCTCATTTTCTTTATTTTCTGAGACCATTCATCGAACTTTTTGGATGTACCTTGTATATTTCGGAGTATAATAGCAAACTGTAATGCATAATGGTGATAGGTTTTCATTATTGTGTTCTTGTGTTTAAAAAGATGGTTTATGCCACCTTACCTTATGTAAACTGCCTTTCAAAAGAGCTGCCCTGTCTTTCATTTTCTTGTACTTCTCAACAAATCCTTCAATCTGCCACTAGAACAAAACAAGAAAGAAAATTGTTGTGAACAAAACCACAGGAATTTGCCCAAGTATTCTACCTATAGTAAAATTAACTTGAGGAAGCTGCTTGGTCCAAAACTACTTGTAACCACCTGTCAAAAGCCCAAATAGCCATCTTTCGCAGTGAGGACATGCATGGAGAGTGTCAGTGAGGTTCCAGAAGGTACCAACAGGGATGTGGACCCACTCCAGATCCATTATTGTGGCCAAGTGTGCTATGTTTCACAGCCGAGGGCCAAAGATTCGTGGCAAAAACAGTATCAAAGTAGTCACCGCATATTCTCAACTGGGTTTTGAATTCAGCCTTAGGGTAGAGGAGGGGGCAGGGAGCGGGTAGGGGGAGGCAGGGGAGAATGAGCACAGTGAACTCCCTCTGGTGCTCGTGGTACCACACACTTACACTACGAAGTGTGTGACATACTCCATTGTTCTGCTGGTAGACGCTATCTTGCCAAGGGAAAATAAATTGCACGTATGAGTGGATGTGGTCCCCAAGGATTGATGCTTACTTGTGTTGAACCACTGTGCTTTCCAGAATGATGAAATCACCCAGGGGAGACCACAAAAATATTTGCAACACCATAAACCCCCTCCACCGACCTGAACCCTTCAACAATTGTTGCAGTGCCATACATGCCAAAAGCCGTCTGTCTGATGGAGGATAAAACACGATTCATTTGAAAAGGCCATCTTTTGCCACTCAGTGGCATGCAAATTCTTGCCTTTCTCGATGATGGACAGCAGCCAGAATACATGCATGAACCAAACCATTGTTGCAGAGGCCCATATGCATCAACATTTGTTGAACGGTCATTGAGGAGACACGGTTGGTAGCCCCTTGGTTCATCTGGCCGGTCAGTTGCTCAACAGTTGCATATTCATTCACCCACACATATCTTTGCACCACAGTTGCCTGCATGCTGGTTTTGGATTGCACTAATTCGCTATGCACAGTATACTTTCACCACGGTGGCGTGTAAACAGTTTACATTCTTAGCCTTTTTGGAAATGCTTCTACACTTGGCCCAAAAACCAATGATGTCCGATAAATAGCTCTGTTTCAGCATTATGACAACATCCGCACTCTTTTCTGCATCACCCCTTGACCCACTTTATATATACTCCAATGCTAATGCTGGCATCTGCCGTCTGTGAGCGGTTACTGCATGTTGATACAAAACATAGGCAGTGCTCACATTAATGTGACTGAACTGTGTATAAAATTACAAAGAGACAGATGGGGTGGGCAGTACATACCTTTAGAAGGTGGAATTTCAAGTACTGCTGATGGACACTTGTAAGTGTATGGGGCGAAAAAAAAAATATATATTCGAATTCATTAGTTTCCTGATGTATGAGGGACCTCTTCCAATCATCCCCAAGCTATCAATCTTTCCTCCTTGGGGAACATCAAAGTTATGAGATATCTCCCTTCCTCATTCCCCCTCATTTTGTGTGTGACAATCAGCAGCACTGGCAATTTCACCTCCTAAATATAAGTAGTGGTCGGCCATAGTGTATCACTGGAATTATATATTTTTCTGCTAGCAAAACTTACACCCCATACAGAATTGCAGTCAAATAACATTAGATATAATTTTTATTTACCAAGCAGCTGTAGATACAGGCATACACAGTGAAGTATAACAGCGCCATTTTTCGGGTTCTTTCCAATGAAGAAAGTACAGAAGCAGGAATAGTAACTGAAATTAAATGGAAAGAATGAAAGGAAAAACAAGTGCTCTTACTGAGTTGTTCACCTCCTCCTTGCTCCAGGAACTCTTGAGAACTTAATCTCAGTATGCATTGTTTCATCCAACCTGTCTTCTCTTTTCAAATAAGGAAAATCCAGGATGGAATATAACAATATTATGGAAATAAAAGTCACCACTCGCCGTATGGTAGAGATGCTGAGTCACAGATAGGCACAACTGAAAGACTGTCACAAATAAGAAGCTTCCGGCCAGTAAGGCCTTACTGGCCTAACCTTCTTGTTTGTGACAGGCTTTTAGTTGTGCCTATCTATGACTTAGCATCTCTGCTTTATAGTGAGTGGTAACTTTCCTTTTCATAATATTGCTACTTTCTTCTCTTTTGGCAGATTAATATAACTCCAGTTTAAAAAAAAAATTATGTTTTCCTTGACTAGGTTTTCCTCGTCTGTGTTAATGTCTTCCTTGATGCTTGGTAAGCAGTTTCTATCAATATTTGATATAACACTTATATGTTTGCCAACATAGGAGATTTCAAAATACGGGGTGTACATAAAGTCTAGGAACAGTTTCAATTATTTACTGCACAGAAACCAAACACTGTACAGATATCACACATATGTCATTTCGAAGATAAACACTGAAAGTTTTTTTCCCCCTATGTTTAGAACCAAGTACAGTAAGTAGCCAACAACAAGAAAGGCCATGTACCACCGGCACAACAAATTCGTTATGACAGGTAGCTTGTGCCTGACAAAGAGAAGCGGACATCCTAGTCTGAGTGCAGTGAATGTGGAGCACTTACGAGAGATATTCATAAGGAGTCCTAGGAAATCGGCGCATCGTGCATCCTCTGAACTGGAAATGACTCCAATGACAGTGTGAAAAGTCCTGCTACAGAAGCTGTCTATGAAACCATTAAAATTGGAGCTAGTGCAGAACGTCAATGGCAACAACAAAGACAAGCATTCTGAGATTTATTCACAGTTGTAACAAGTGAATGGGGTGGGTATGGCATTGTTGAACACTTCATTTTTAGCAACCAAGTAACTTTTCACAGTACTGTGAAAGTGAACAGGCACAACTGTCGAATCTACGGTATGAAGCATCCACACAAATGCACTGAATTTGAGCGTATTCCCCAAACATAGGTGCCAATGCTAAGGAAAAGGTAATGTGGGTTAGAGGGCAGAAGGAAGAAGTAGTAAACCAGTTCATTCAGAAACTCGGATATATTAAGTGGGACTGTATATATAACTGTCAAGTGGGAATAAATAAAACTGAAACTGCTTTTAAGAGCTTCATTAAAAATTATTTAGATTTGTGGTATTCTTGTTCTCCTCTTATAAAAATCAAACTTAAAAGCCAACCTATAAAGAAAAACATTAAGTGGTACACAGATAAACTTACCAATATGAGGGAAAATATGTTATCATTGTACCACATGTATAAAAATTCTCATAAAGATGGAACGGAGCAGAAAGATGATTTGTACAAAGCATATCTTGAATGTAAGAGAACCTACAGAACTAAGCTTAGAATGGCAAAAAGAACAGCATACACAAGATACATTGAAGGGGCTCCTAATAAGTGCAAAGCTGCATGGAATGCTGTTGCACAAGAGCATTGCAGGAATGATGAACATCGCATAGCTCTTGACCCGGATAAAGTTAATCATTTTTTCATGGACTCTGTAAGTTATATTAGGAACAAAATTGAAATAACAACCACCAATGCAAGTGATCTACTTAAGCAACAACAACCTGCAAACAATACATTTACATGAAGGACAATCACACCCACTGAGATTACAAAGGTAGTGGCAAAGTTCTCAAACTCCCAAGAGCATGGACTGCTCTTGGTTGTCCAATTACATAATTAAAAAAACAGTGCATATAATTAGTGAACCATTGGCCTTTCTGTTTAATAGGTGTCGAAAGTTTGGAGTCTATCCTACAACTCTAAAAATATTAAAAGTTATCCCAGTGTATAAAAAAGGGGACAAACATGATCTCAAAAATTACCAACCAGTTTCAATAGTTCCCATTTTCTTGAAAATACTTGAATCCCTTATTTATAACCAACTGAACCACTACTTTGAGTCGCATAACTTACTCTCTAATAGTCAATTTGGCTTCCGCAAGGGAAAAAATACCACCACTGCTGTTCTTTCAATTGTGAATGAAGTAATAACAACCTTTGAGAATAAAAATAAAGCCTCACTTCTTTTATGTGATTTAAGTAAGGCATTAGACTGGATTTCTCATGATATCTTAATTGCTAAACTCAAATTCTATGGCATACAAGATTCTACATTGGCAGTAATTGAATCATACCTAAAAATTGGAAGCAGTTTGCCTATGTCAGCAACAGAGACGCACAGTTGCTAGAAGTTAAGACAGGAGTCCTAGAAGGTTCTGTCCTTAGGCCCTTCTTTTTTATAACTGCAGTCAATGATTTACCTCATTGTATCCCCACTTTTGTTATTTGGTTATGCTGATGCCACAACTTTGTTTGCTCAGCACGAGAACATATCAGTTCTGCAAGATGACATGGAAGCAGCACTAAATTGGTTCTCACCCAAGACACTGCTTTGCAATCCTTATAAAAACCAACAGATTACACTGGGATTGTCAAAAGAGGTATAGGTGAAAGCAGTCAAAATTCTAGGAATTCATGTAGACTTTAAGTTAATGTGGGAAACACACATCAACCACACCTGCGCAAAATTGTCTCGAGTTACGTGTTTAATGTGGAAACTGAGGAGCCTGGTGACAACAGAATATTTATGAGTTATTTATTTTGGACTCTTTCAGTCACAGATAGAGTATGGACTGCTGATATGGGGACTCTCTCTTCACATCACTGAACTTCTAAAAATTCAGAAGAAAGTGATAAGGCCAATGAGCAATTCTGGTAGATCAGAGCACTGCCGACCACTGTTCATTCAGCTGAAAATATTAACCGTTATTAATTTTTACATATACACCTCAGAATTGTATGCAAAAAACAATATAGCAGATTTTGAAATGGGGGAAAACATGCACCACCATAATACCAGAGGCAAAACAAAATTAGACATACCTAGGCACAGGCTGACAAGAACAGGGAATTCCCATCGAATCAATAGTCTAAGAATATTTAATAAACTTCCATTTTCTTCTCGGCCGGATCACATAAGTAGCTTCAAGAGCAAGCTACTAAATTGGTTACTAAACAGTCCTTTCTACAATGTAACAGAATTTATGAATATAAAATCAATCAACATTAATTTTTAAGGATTTCATTATGTGATGTCATTGAATGTATTTATCTTATGTTATGGTGTATGACATCATCTACGGGCGCTATTAGCAAAGCTCATTTAGCTTTAAGGTACTATTCAAGGAAAATGTTATATGATATCCATTTAAATTGCCTATTCCACCTCAGGTGGTCAATGGTGAACAAAGAATCTGAATCTGTACTGCAAAGGTAAATGTTTTTTGTGTCTTCTCACGTCAAAAATTGTATGGGCCATTCTTCTTCACCAAGAGCACTGTCACTGGAAATTCCTACTTGCACATGTTGCAGCAATGGCTGATGCCTCAAATGAGATTGGACTCTCTGTTCATCTTTCAGCAGGATGGGGCTCCACCCCATTTTCATCGTGAAGTTCCTGGGTACCTGAAAACGGAGCAGTCACATCGATGGCTCGGCCATGCTACAGAAGGGGAAATCTGTTTCATGAAATGGCCCTCCCGATCACCAGATCTCACTCTGTGTGACCCTTTTGTGTATGTACTACCTCTACCATATGATGTGGCAGAGCTCCGGGAGTGAATACGGGAAGTGACTGCCACAGTCGACGATGCCATGCTGGGATGGGTAAGGCAAGAATTCGATTACCGTATTGTCATCTACCTGATCACTCATGGTTCGCATATCAAATGTTTATAGAAAAAAATAAGCTTTCAAAAAGTTTCTCTTCGAAATGCAGTATATATGGCATCTGTACAATGTTTAAATAAATAATTGAAAGTGTTCCTTGATTTTATGTACACGCTGTACTTGAACATACACTGTATGGCAGCACATTCAGGATAAGAGAATCAGGTGTAAACAATGGTTTACAACTGCGAAGAACACAATCTCAAAGAAATAAGTATTATGTCGTGGAAATAATGTCTGTCTGTCTGTCTAACAAACAGTAAGCAGAGACAGGAAAAATCCATTTTATTTTATGGTCAATTTCAGAGTTATTTTTGCCTATTTGTTGCTGTTTTCTGTCAACTCTGGTATTACTTTCTGCCAATTTTGATGGTATTTTTGAGGAGTTTGGTATCACTTTCCAATAGCTTATTTTTGAAGTATCAAATGGCTTATATCACTGTTCCAGCACTATGAAAACGAAAATATACCTCTTAACTACATTACATATGGCATCACAGAAGAAAAAGGAAATCATTTATATGAAACCCATCAAATGTAATCAATTAAAGAAACCATACACTGTCAAAAGGTTTTCAAATTAAAGTACTATTATAGCTTCAATGGTTTCTTTGAAACCTTTTACCACCAATTGATCAGTACTTCACAACAATGCAAAAATAGCAGTGTAAAGTGTAAATTTTTAACATGGGCAAGGAGAAGGCCACAAATGCAGTTAACCAATTCAGCTCATATTTGGCAGCCTGCTTCTATACAACATAAAATGAAGATCAGTTTTGAGAACACCATCCCTACAGTTCATGATGTGAATTTGATTCAAAACTGACCAGATCGATATACAATTGAAAATGGAACACTTTTAATCATCATAGGTGGTGTCCAGAAGCAAACTTTTTTCCTAGGGATTTGCAAAAGAAACTATTACAACTGCCACTTATGTACCCGTAAAGTAAATGCTATTCAATGAAAGTAATGCTGATGCAACAATCAAGGCATCTGGCTGGGGAGCAGAGAACCTGTGTTCAATTCCGAAATGCAGTCTGCTGGATTTTTTGTCATCTTTCTTTTCCTTATTGAAATTAGTAACAAAAGGAGGGTCAATATGGCAGTTATTAAGGAATAATAACAAGGAGGTAAATAAATTTCTCAAACAACTTGGATTGGTGAAAAATTAAAATTTGAAGCCTCATATGAAAACAAATGTCACGAGGGACCACAGACAGCTTAATATGCTATGCTAGTTTACAATGAGCCATGGTACACAACTTTATTTGGAGGTTTCAAAACTGCAATGTACATTTGGAAATCCAGCAGGAATTTCACAACTATCCACATTCCACAACAATTCATAGCATAATTCATGATCAATTTTCAGCACCAATTTTTTAGGTGATGTTGCATGCGTGGTATGCATTAGAATTACACTGGAGATCCAAAGAAACTGGTACACCTGCCTAATATCATGTAGGGGCCCACAAGCACGCAGAAGTGCTGCAACATGGCATGGCATGGACTTGACTGATGTCTGAAATAGTGCTAGAGGGAACTGACACCATGAATCCTGCAGGGCTGTCCATAAATCAGTAAGAACACAAGGGTGTGGAGACATCATCTGAACAGCACATTGCAAGGCATCCCAGATACACTCAATAATGTTCATGTCCGGTGAGTTTGGTGACCAGTGAAGTGTTTAAACTCAGAAGAGTGTTTCTGGAGCCACTCTGTAGAAATTCTGGATGTGTGCGGTGTCACATTGTCATGCTGGAACTCAGAAGAGTGTTTCTGGAGCCACTCTGTAGAAATTCTGGATGTGTGGGGTGTCACATTGTCATGCTGGAATTGGCCAAGTTCTTCAGAATGCACAATGGTCATGAATGGATACAGGTAATCTAGAAAGGATGGTTACATAAGAGTTACCTATCAGAGTCATATATAGACATATCATGGGTTCTGTATCAGTCCAACTGCACACATCCCACACCATTACAGAGCCCCCACCAGCTTGAACAAGTCCCCTGCTGACAAGCAGTGTCCATTGACTCATGAGGCCAGCTCCATACCCATACACATCTATACACTTGATACAATTTGAAATGACACTCATCCGACCAGGCAACATGTTTCCAGTCATCAACAGTCAAATGTCGGTGTTGACGGATCCAGACGAGGCATAAAGCTTTGTGTCATGCAGTCATCAAGGGTACACGAGTGGGCCTCAGCTCCAAAAGTCCACATTGATGATGTATCGTTGAATGATTTGCATGCTGATACTTGTTGATAGCCCAGTACTGAAATGTATGGCAATCTGAGGAAAGGTTGCACTTCTGTCACATTGAACAATTCTCTCCAGTCGTCATTGGTCATTTTCTTGCAGAATCTTTTTCCAGCCACAGCGATGTCAGAGATCTGATGTTTTACCAGATTCCTGATATTCAAGGTACACTTATGGGATGGTCAAATGGAAAAACCTCGCTTCATCTCTACCTCCGAGATACTGTGTCCCATCGCTCATGCAGACACTTGTTATCTTATACAGGCATTGATGACCACAGTGCCATATTCTGTCTGTTTACATCTATCTGTATTTTAATACACATTCCTATACCAGTTTCCTTGGCACTTCAGTGTAATTCCCAAAAACGAAATATTTTTAAATGTAACCCAAGTCAGTTTTCTGCCAAATCTTCAGAATGAATGATGTAGTTGTGCGAAAGCTGCTTTCATTATATGTTCTTGGTGCCACAAGCATATTTGCTTCAAATGTTTATATGACAAGTACCACCCATGTAGATGTTCAAAGGTAAGTGAAGGCATGTAACAGTGAGTGAAAGAGCCTTTCTAGGGCAACCAGGATTAAAATTATAATTCTTTTTAATCCAAGTCATTAAAGAAATTTATTTCCCTACCTTGTTATTATTTTTCACTGATTACCTTTTGACTTTCCTATTCCTACTAGATTCAATACAGCAAAACTACTAATGAAAAAACTGCAGAATGCATTTGGAAATTAAACATATGTTCTCTTCTCCTCAGCCACATGCCTTGATCACTACGTCAGTGGCAGTTCTTTTGAACAGTGTTTACCATAGGCATACTCAGTGTCTTTCTTCGAGTCTACGAAATGGGAATATGCTGAGCAGCAACCCCCCACATGATGAAAACACCCAATTTTCAATTACCTATTGATTTCGTCAAATTTGAATCAATCAATTAGGAGTGGTTTCCTCAAATATAAGGATGGGGGAGCTTTTTGAGCCAAAATATCTCAGTCCTCTTTTTTTAGGTTTATACAAGCACCCTGCCAAATATGACTCAAATTGGTTGGCCATTCCAAGACCTTTCCCTTGTGAGGACCAAATGTCTTCAGCACAACACCAGACAACTGACAATGTCGACATATCCTGCTTGCATGGGAAGTTGCTTCCTATCAAATTATAAAGGTATTGCTACCCCTTCAGAATATTTCACAACTGAGACCTGCCATCCTATGCACACATAAACTATTTGCTGTGTCAGCATAAACATAATTCATCATCATCACACTAGAAATAAGAGCCCAGGACTGTGAATAAGACTAAATATACAGATCTGTCACCATAAGAGTTGTTAGCCAATTATGAAGGTGCAACATAGTGCCTTTCTCGGTTTTCTTCACCCCGCCCTGAAGCATTCGTTCCATTCATATTTAACAAAAGCTGCCTGGTTTTAGCATCAAAAATTTGTATTTCTCATAATAATGAAG
Source organism: Schistocerca piceifrons (assembly GCF_021461385.2). Lineage (NCBI taxonomy): Eukaryota > Metazoa > Arthropoda > Insecta > Orthoptera > Acrididae > Schistocerca > Schistocerca piceifrons. The sequence goes on from NC_060140.1 coordinate 12,236,045, forward strand.
CAGTCTTCAATTGTAACTTGGAATATAGGTACTGTTTCATCCACTGACATCAGAGTTCTCAATATTTTTGCGTAACAAACTGTACCAACAATGAGACAGTTTGGTGAGATCTGTAAAGTGGAGCATCAGTTAAATAGGATTTTTTTGCAGGACACAAACACAACATGAAATATAGCACATAGCACTTTAGCTAGCACGTAAATCAAATTTGCACCCAATTGGTCAGGTTCTCGCCACCGCACACAGCAGCAAACAGAGGGTGTCATGCTAACTGAAAGTACGAAGATTGCCTGGAAAATAATGTACCACATATTTTCTCAATCAGCAAAAATTGTATGAATGTGACAGTTAAGATATACATTATTTGAAGTTTCCAAATTGCACACACAAATATCCCGTTTATTCTGACAGGTATCATACCTATAGCAATGTTTTGAAATGGTGGCTCTATATGATGTAAGCTACAAGCAGCGTGTCGTCATTGAACTTCTCACAGCAAAGATTAGAACCTTCAAGAATATTCCCAATTGTTTGCATCCTGTTTATGGAGCATCTGCAATAGACAGAAGTTCTGTTAGTCACTGGGCAAAGAGAGTGAGGCCATTACGAGACATTGGTTCGGCAGAGCTCCAAGATTTGCTTCATTCAGGGAGCTCATTCGTGGCTTTCAAACTTGACCAGGCACAGCTTGCTGATGTGCTCATTCACAAAGACCAATGCAGAACAACTTGGCACTTGGCAATGAAGCTGCCACTCAGGAAGGAAACTAAATCTTCTCACTCTTTGATGTGATGCCAAGACACAGTACCAATATTTCTGAAGCAGATGTGAACACATTATCCAAACCCAAAAGGGGCTTCCAATGATTTTGTCACCATAATAACCCAGGTGATTGACTGATTCTATATGATAACGCTCGGCCTCACACAAGTTTGAGGACTTCAGAACTATCATTAAACAGGGTTGGACAGTATCATCTCATCCATCCTACAGCCCTGACCTAGCGCACCTCCAACTTCCATTTGCTCGTCCCATTAAAGCATCACATTTGTAGATGACATTTTGAGGATGACAAAGATGTGATTCTTACAGTGGAGAAATGGCTTCAATACCAGAACAAGGAGTGGCACTGACAGGGTACACACACCCCTGTGTCTCGATGGTGGAAGGCCATAGAAAAGGGCAGCAATTGTGAAGAAGTATAGGGAATGTAGAATAAACAACATTCTTTCTTTTGTGTATTTATCGTTGCGTTCAATAAATAATTACTGAAGGAAAACAAATGTAGTGCCTCACTTTTTGGGTATCCCTCACATTTATTTTAATAGTTATACCATATTATTTTTACTATTTTGTGAATGAAGCTTGTGGTCAAAGCACGAATTGTTGGTAGTGAAATTTAGCAGTGAAAAAGAGAGGGATGGCTGTACTGAGCTGAGAGGACACATTACATTTCAATGATCTGTCACCCTGATGCTACTCATAAATATTTACCTCAAGTCAGTTACCTTCTTGTAGTTTCTCCATGTTAACAAACCTGCTATGCACTGCCACCATGTCTTGTCGTGTGACTTTGTTTCCATTTGCAGAGGATTGAGGGCTGTAAGACAGCTCTCTAGTCTTCAAGCCACAAAATAACATAACTGCCTTTTAAACAAATCTTTTGTATTTTGTTACTCTTATGTGACATTCATATACATTGAGTAAACAGATCTCATTAACGAGAACAACATTTTCAAATTGAATCTCATAACACCACAGAAGAGAGTGACATTGCTCCTTAAAGGGTTATTTTGTGGCTTGAAGACTAGAGAGCTGTCTTACAGCCCTCAATCCACTGCAAATGGAAACAAAGTCACATGACAAGACATGGTGGCAGTGCATAGCAGGTTTGTTAACATGGAGAAACTACAAGAAGGTAACTGACTTGAGGTAAATGTTTATGAGTAGCATCAGGGAGACAGATCATTGAAATGTAATGTGTCTTCTCAGCTCAGTACTGCCATCCCTCTCTTTTTCACTGTTAAATTTCACTACCAACAATTCGTGCTTTGAACACAAGCTTCATTCACAAAGTAGTAAAAATAATATGGAATAACTATTAAAATAAATGTGAGGGTTACCCAAAAAGTGAGGCACTGCATTTGTTTTCCTTCAGTAATTATTTATTTATTTAAGCTTATTCTGGGTGTTGATATTGCAGACAGTGCCTCTTCCTCTCTGCCTTCCAAAACACTGCCAAGCCACAACCCCAATAAGTAAATAACCCCTTCGTAGCAGGAGAAGATGTTCCATATCTGTCACACTTTGATGATGTCCTAAGGCTCCGACAATTCTTTCGTCATTTCTGCAAATATTACACAGTGGGGGGTACTTTATATATTAACTAGCTAAATAATATTTTTAAATGAACATCTTTATCTCATCATGAGGAAGAGATTTCACATGTTTTTATGGACAAATAACATGTCTTGCTGAAGTAGGCTGGGATCTATGTTATGTTAAAAGATACCATATGCCATGTTAATTTACATGTTCACAAAACTTAAGCGTCACATTCAGTGTTTCTCATATTTATACTTTTGTAATTTGAAAATATATAAAACTTCCTGGCAGATTAAAACTGTGTGCACGACCGAGACTCGAACTCGGGACCTTTGCCTTTCGCGGGCAAGTGCTCCTCCATCTGAGCTACCGAAGCACGACTCATGCCCGGTACTCACAGCTTTACTTCTGCCAGTATCTCGTCTCCTACCTTCCAAACTTTACAGAAGCTCTCATGCGAATCTTGCAGAACTAGCACTCCTGAAAGAAAGGATATTGCAGAGACATGGCTTTGCCACAGCCTGGGGGAGGTTTCCAGAATGAGATATTCACTCTGCAGCGGAGTGTGCGCTGATATGAAACTTCCTGGCAGATTAAAACTGTGTGTCCGACCGAGACTCGAACTCGGGACCTTTGCCTTTCGCAGGCAAGTGCTCTACCATCTGGGCTACCGAAGCACGAGATACTGGCAGAAGTAAAGCTATGAGTACTGGGCGTGAGTTATGCTTCGGTAGCTCAGATGGTAGAGCACTTGCCCGCGAAAGGCAAAGGTCCCAAGTTCGAGTCTCGGTCGGACACACAGTTTTAATCTGTCAGGAAGTTTCATATCAGCGCACACTCCGCTGCAGAGTGAATATCTCATTCTGAAAATATGTAGTTTAAATGATGCACCATATTAAAGTCTCGCAAACACCCATTTTTACACAATAGTTGTGTAAAAGGCTCAGGAAATGTCACATCCGTGGCTAAAACTGTTACTGGAAAGTAGTTTGTTTGCAAGGTGCTACTCCAGTCTCCGTAAGCAAGAAATTACTATTACTTCATTTTACAAATGGGCTCCCATTCAGTCTGTCGCCTTGCTGCTGATACAACAATGGGCCAGTTCATGATGGACTAGGATAAATCATCACTGTAAAGACCTACCTACCAACCAAATAATGCCACAGGATCACTTGACTTTAGACACTGACTGCTATCAGAGCTGAAGAACATCTCTCTCTTATGTTTCAAACCGCCACCTATAGCAAACACTAAATGGCTCAGTTTCTTTACCTTGGCATTTTCCCATCTGCTCCAAGATGGTTCTGGAACTACCTTCTGTTGTCCTCCTGACAATTCTCACAATGTAATCCCTATGAGCAAATAAACTGATACAGTTTCCTTTTCCCAACATGACTACGTATATTAATTACAAGTCCACATCATTATCCAATCCTGACGACACCCCCAAGTGGGTGTAAGAACTGGCATCTGAAGTGAGATGCCAAATTTGACCCACTTTCAGCTTTGAGGTGCCCCATACAAATTACTAAGCCGTGAACAGATGTAAGAATCCATCATGCAGGACAGTCCGGCTCCATGCTGTGGTGCAACAGACAAGTGCTTAGCACAGTCAGCCCAAGCTGCCCACCACAGTCTACCCAGGCCTAACGCCACGCTGCCATCACTGCCATTAGGCAAGGAAATTCAACCTCGTCTGCCTCCTCTATCGTGGTCGCACGAGGCCACAACATGATTATGATGTCCCGATGCCACCTCGACACTGGGCATCGCCACTGCATTGCTGCCCAATCAATTGTCAATGAACAATTTAATTGTAACAATCAAAATAATCAATTCCTGACAATATACTGTAATTGTATAGCTAAAAAATCCATACACCAAGCAACGGTTGGTGTCTTCCTTTATCATCCCATCTGTTAAGTGTCCCCTGACCTTGCATTCTGGGTGACTTTTCAGAACCCCACCCCTTTCCCTAGACGTCTCAAGTTCCCTTCCCTTCACCCCTCTCCCTACCCGTTCAATCTTTATGCTGGAAGGAGGGGCCACTGGCTTCAAAAGCTTGCATAAGTAAAACCTTTCTCCTGCCATCACTTGGTGACTGGATTTTTTTATCTATCCAATTACTACATATTAAATGTGCAAGCTTCACTTGTAGGGGGAAATGTCTCTGGACCAATGCTGCCACTGACATCATCGAGGTCTGTGTGTGTGTGTCTAGTTTAAGGCAATTCCCTCAACCACGTCACAGAGGCAACTAGTGATGGATCCAAAATATTGCAAACACGGGTGGAGCAACTCTGTGTGAAAAATGATGATCTGCAAAGGCACCTTAGTGAGGCATTAGTAAATGTGATGCTGCGAAACAGCACTGTGCCTGGAGCTAGCCTAACTTCCCTATTTCTCTGTTCCCATAGGCAGTTCTAAACTAGTTGTAAACGTTGACACAGTAGTACAAAATGTAATGGATACAGGGAAACTGTCCCCATCGACTGACGAAAGGTTTATAGGAGTACCAGCACGAAAGTGCAAGGAGTGGCTCATGCTTATGTAGATTCAAGGAAGGGCTGAGAAATACCAAGGCATTTGACATCCTTGCAGAATGCGTTGAGGATATGTACAGAGATAAATACAGTCATCTACTATAAGGACAATCTTTCCATCAAATATCAAAATTCTGGAGAGGATTTCGAGTGATTTTCTGACCGAATAAGAGTTGTGTGTTGTCGTACATATGTACTAACAGAAAGTAATGAACGGAATGAGATACCACTCAGGAAATCAGAAACTTGTTTGCAGATTCACTCATTCGCAGGATTGACCCCACAGGTACGTCACAAGGTGAAGTACACCGAGTACACTAAGTTAGGCTACACAACTCACAAAGGAGGTGCAACAATTCGTCTAATCATCCACCGGGACAAAGCCCACTTGATGTGCATTCGTTGCCAAAGTGTGCTACACTCGTTGCAAATGACAAAAAGTTACACGGCTCCTTAGTGTTTGGCACCAGCATGTGCTTGTTTTAGAAAAATCAGACACGAGAGAGAAAACTGTCCATCTCTACAGCACTGGTCAGCTAACCAAGTAGGTCAACGAGGTGCTCGAAGGAATGTGAATACACGAAATGTGAATGGGAGCAGTTCTGCCACTGCTCCTTGCTCCCCTTCTGCAAAGCCAATCCGGTAAGAGAGATAGGAATTGCTCAAGTTTGCAAGATAAATGAACAGCAGAACTTCTACCTTCCTCATCAATACAGGCATACAAATAAATGTTTTGTTTGTTAGATATACTCACTGTCAACTGTACCCCATTCTAGCTGACTTTGCAACTTCATCTGAAGAAAAGAAACAACTTCTGCCAAATTTCTTAATGTACCACAAGATTCCTACATATGGTACCAAGCCAATAGCCTGGAAACCATATTGCACATCTTATCACTTGCAGCCTGCAGTAGACAAAAATGCCTCAGATTTACTAAAAGCTGGAGTAATTAAACCTTCTTTCAGTTCCTGGTTGTCACATACAGGGTGTACATAAAGTCCAGGAACACTTTCAATCATTATTTATTGCAAAAGAACTAAACATTGTACAGGTCTTATACATATTGCACTTTGAAGAGAGACTGTGAAAGATTTTGTTTTTTACAAACATTTGATATGCGAACCATGAGAGACCCAGCACATGTCAGTATGGTAATTGATACCTTGCCATACCCATCCTAGCATGGCATCGTCGACTGTGGCAGTCGCTTCCCGTATTCTCTCCCGGACTTCTGCTGTATCACGTGGTAGAGGTGATACATACATCAGATCTTTAATGTGTTCCCACAGAAAAGACTCATATGGAGTGAGGTCTAGTGATCAGGAAGGACATTTCATGAAACAACGTCCCCTTGTGCAGCACGGCCAATCCACCAATGCAGTAGCTCCGTGTTCAGGTACCCACAAACTTCAAGATGGAAATGGGGTGGAGCGCCATTCTGCTGAAACATGTCCAAGTAGGAATACCCAGTGACAGTGCTTTCGACAACGAAGAATGGCCTGTACAGTTTTTGACGTGACAAGGCACAAAAAATATTTACCTTTGGGGAATCACACTCAAATTCAATGCATTTGTGTGGATGCTTTGAATCCCATATTCGACATTTATGCCTGTTCACTTTCCCATTTGTCAAACTACAACATACCTCAACTCACCATGCTTGTGACTAGCACCAACTATCGGCAAATTACCAAAATACGCTGTGGCAGTTGTAATGCTATTGTAGATATAATACTGCCATTAATCTGTATATTTTAAATTTTTTGTTCCATAATAATTTTGAAAAATTAAGTAAATACTATAACGAGAGTAAGCTTTTGTTAAGTGTAGTTTATCTGTTAAAAATAACCTCTTTGATGTAGGTGGAATAGATGTATTAAAACATATTTTGTAAATAATTATGTAATATTTCAAGTACAACTGAAATTAATTATGTCAATTTTGTATGTATGTGCTGTCATGCAATTGTAGATGGTTCATACTTAGGGTTTTTGTAAGCAGAAGTGTAAAATGAAAATGTGTAGGGATCATAGGTAGAACGGAACTCCGTTCTGTGGTGGAATGGGAAAAGTGGTGGGGCATGCGAGTGAGAATTGGCGCGCAAGTGACACACACAGTCGGTAGCTGCCCTGCAAGTGGTGAACATGCTCAGACATGTTCTACATGATTGGCGCAGCACAGCAATAAATTAATAGCTCAGAAATTTGCAATTTTATCGTCTCCAACAAGAGGAAGATAGAGCTATGTACATCAGGAGCCGTACCTGTGCAATGTTACTACGCAGCACCGCATCACGCCATCTTCGACATCAGTGACAGGCAAAGTACTTTACTTAGAAGTGTATCACAGTATGAACCATCCTTCTTCAATCAGTGGAATATAAGTGTTAAATGTACCTTTGTGTTTAACCGTAATTTTCCAATTTCATTTACCTCAGTAGGGTCCTTACCTAAACAAATTTATTCCGAGTATTCTGATGTTTATTGAAGCTTGAATAATAGTAAATTACTGGCAATAGTATCGTTTTGGTAGTAAATTCTGAAAATCATTGTTAAATACTAAAGTTTGCACATATCGGTTTAAGAACCACCGCTTTGCGTGACCATGAGGATAAGTTTTCAATAGCATTTTTGAAAGTAAGATAACATAACTGTTTAACTGCAACAATCTTAACAGTATTTGTTCGTGTTGCTTCTCCATGTCAAAGAAAGCCAGACAAATATTGGTGTTAGTTAAATGTTAACAAATAAAAGTCCTAAAGAAATGAAATCTAGTCGTGTTAAATAATAGTTTTGGTCATATGAATAATAGCTATAAGTTTAATATTTTTTTGTATCCTTGTTGAAACATGTGTGTGTTTTCTTTAAATAATTACTGAAGTATAGTGGTAAATTCCATAAGTAACAGAAAGTGGGATTAATAGTACTTACTGCCAAATGACCCAAGTAAATGGAAATTAAGTGGTTGTCTTTCAGTTACATAGTAAGTGAAAGCAGTTATTTATTCAGTGTCGAAAACTGACTTCATCTTTTCGTGTGGACACTGTGCCCGATTTGGGCTGGTGGCCGTTTTATTAAGCGAAACAGTTTATTGTTATAACAGGCTTTGTCTGATAAAAGGTCTCCAAAAGTAATTATTCTCACTGCTTTTCCCACAAACTGTATGATTCAGAGAAAAATAGTTCGATAATTTACCATTAGGTTGAACACGGTTAAAATCAGTCTCCGAGAGTCGATGGTTTGGAGTGTGCCTGTCACTACTTACTACACAGTTCTGACATTCCGAATTGCGGATCTTCCATCTTTACAGTGGTAGAACTTAAACGTTCCGGTACTGTATTGACGAGAACGCGAAAGAACCGTTGCACGGTACACATGAAAAAAGAACTTTCAGGGTTTCTCTTCAAAATGACATACGTATGATATCTGTACAATGTTTTGTTCTTGTGCAGGGTGTATACGCGGACAAGGAAAAAAAATTCCCGGATGTTTCACGGATAAAAATACACTTTCTCCCAGGTGAAAACAAGCTTTCTCCATGTTAAGTGACAGTATATTTTCCCTTATCAATCCTTTGAATGGTTATGGTTTTATACATGGGCATAGAATTTCCTGGCACAATAGAAAACGAAACTCAGGGAAAAAGACAAGATTTGGAAATATCTTTCATGTGCAGCAACATGCATGCTGCGTATTTTCGTATTGCAAAAGTGTACATTGGAACTCCACTTAACACGACATGTTACTTTCCAAATCACTGAAATCAAGATTGCGATGCGCTTTTGTAAGCCAGTCATAGCTCATGTCACGTGATCTCGCCAGCCGATATTCAGAGCATAGGACATGTGATGTAGTCAGCCAGCAGCAACATCACTGTTAAGTAGCATGAACACACAAACAGGGAAAGTTAATAGTTTAAATTAATATATATGGTGTTGCTACAAGAAAAGCAAAGCTGTCACATATAATATTGGTCTCTAAGGTTAATATGCTGCAAGAGAAGTTAAGCTTTCGCATATAATGTTGATCTTTTTTGTGTGTGTTGCACTTTGAGATACATTACACAAATGTGCCAGTAAAATTTACAATAATGAGATAAATGTCTGATCTTCAGGGTTCCAAATTCTTCTAAATGACTCATCATCAAAGAGTTGATTTTTAAATGAGTCAAACGCTCTTTAATTTAATAAATTCATGGCACATTCTTGCACATAGTTCAACTTGCGTAGAAGGATATTTACTTTGAAAGTAATGCTTTTGAAACCACTAGTAGCAATATTTTCCCGCGACCTGTCAGAAATAGGTTTGTTTCAGCAGTTGCCAGACAGAGTAGAGTTGTAGTGGGTAGTCTCCACGTGATCCGTGTCTACATTTAGTGATTTTGCTGTTTCGCCTTCATGTACTGTCACGTCAAATCGAAACAAAACGGATGTCTGTGGCCGGGAGCTATCAAGTGAATTAAAATACATTCACATAATTATGGAAGGCTAAAATATGGCATTAGTTTCAGATTTTATTTTATTTCTACCTTTCTGACAGTCAAGCATTAATCACCTTGTGGAACAATGAAGTTATTTTTGTCTGTTTGCTAAAGAAATTTGGCTTTTATTCACCTTTTCTGCAGTGGCAGTCAATGTATTTGAAACGAAACGGTTAATTCCACAGTGCTGGCTGGTTTCAACTGTTCGCTGCATTTTTTTTCCTCCCCCCCCCTAGCACATATGGCATTATGCCATAAGTAAGAACCAAATATGATATAATACAATACTGGTGCTCCAAGAAAATTTACATCGCGAAAGCCACACTGAAAAGCTTAATATCAGGTTGAGGTCTACTTCATTGGAAATCTGGACATATGAGTGTGCACTTTAAATGTGCACATTTTAATATGGTTCACGAAATTCCAATGCTCATGGAGTATCTTCTAATGTCTTGTTTCTTTTATGAGATAATGTATGATCTTTCAGTGTTTAACACGTACGCACATACGGGCTTCCTATGTTATGATAGCTGTGTCGCCTGTTATTTGGGCTGCTCTGCTCTGACTGCTCTGCGCATCAGCCCCATATCTACGATATTTGCGTACCGGATCAATACTAAAAAAATCGAATTTTCAAAAATATGTTCATCTTGTAGCGCACATCTTTCTGAAAAGTCTGAAGCATAAAACATGTGTGTTCGAGGAAATGTAAGACATATTATTTGGTCTTAAGTACGCCAAAGTGCAGTGCCATGCCTCTTGACAAATCATTCTTCTAACGCATGTCACTGTATTTCGCTCTGTGGAATTGAAACGTGTATATTTTGTAATGGATGCCATCAAACTATATTCAGGACAGTGGAAATTGAAATGTCCTGTGGGGCCTCGCCTGTTCCCAGTCAACCAGTTAGACAGCCTGCCCCTTTTCAAAAAACAAAATCTCACAATTAATAGCGGATGGGATTTTTTGTAATCAGGAGAACAAGAACTCTTCAGAAAATCTGAACTATTTATTGCCTATTGGCTAATAACTTGCTGTTTTGTGTGACATAAAATTAAATATAGGATACATAAAACCAATAAAGACAAGAGATAATCAAGAAATTATGCATTTCTTCAATCCTTAGCTCCTAGCATTTTTTTCTCTCTAATCTCACTACAGCTTTACATGGTGTGCTTTCCTTTCTGGGAAAGGATCTACGGTATTACCTCATCAAAGTTCGTGAAACGTTTTGCTACATGAAAAATCAAAATGTCATTATCTAATACTGAAAAAGCTGTTAACAGAAATAATACCCAAGACTGGTGTGGTTTCTCGATCTGATTACATCTATTTTGTCGCTGTCTGCTAGATAAAACAAAATAGGCCTTTCTAATATGTCAGCAGTTTTGTAACACACACCAAATAAACAAGACTGTTTTGGCACCAATGGCCATTTTTATAACACTACAGAATATAATTCATGAAGTACCAATATCAAATGCCTATTAGGCCTACTACAAACAAAAAAACTTAATGTTAGGAAATAGTTTCACTTTCATTCATATGCACCAGTTTCTCAAGCATGAGACCGAAAAGTAGTATTACGAAATTTTTATATAAATTTGGGATCGTCTTATTCTCCCATAATTTGTCCCCGTTTCTTCTCCTTCCTCGTTCCACAAACAATCTTGTCACCACCAATTCTGTAGCTATTCGTGCCATTGTCAAAATCTGTTCGCTGATTAACTTCACTAACCCTGCCAGAATCACACGTTAGGTTATCCCGCAATTATTTTCCGGTTAGGCGTTTTAAGTTTTTGTGCAACACGTTTTCCATGTTACTTCCAGAATAGAACTTAAGTGGCTGATAGATGAGAACTGTGCTACTGGTCCTTACTAGTGTAGCGATATGGTTAAAAATTTTCTGTCAAAATTTCATTTCCTTTGATACACAGAGAAGTTAATACATAATCTTTCACACCTGTTATTCCTGACAGTTGTTTATTTCCACTCTGGTAGTCTGAATCTATGGATTTCGCTAGTAATTATAACAACACTGATCTTTCACAAACCCAATCAACCACATAATCAGACAGCAATTGGCATTCATCCGTTTGGCTTTAGTCCACTCAGATCGTATAGCCCTGGCCCATCTACGGGAAGTTTATTTATAGATGCGATGAGACATCACATACACTATGCATGCATTCAAAAATCTACTTATGATTCAGTCAGAAATAAACTTAAAATGTGTTCAAAAATGTTCAAAATCCAATAGGGATGCGTTTCAAAATCATATGAATAATCAATAGACAAACATGTGCTGCATGCTAGGCACTTTGCGATACAAGTTTTTTTCCTCAAGAATATGAATTTGGCACCCCCTTTTCCCAGTAGCATCTAGCTGCTTGATGCGACTGCTTGCACAGCCAACATCCACATTCCTGTAGCCAGAATTAGGAGAATCTACTACTCAAAAGCAACACAACTGCGCATGCGCATGAGCCCACCCATAACTGCTAAAACAAATCTAATGTAGACAGTTGTGACTTCACGCTCATCGAAGGCAATTTGTTGTTATAAAGCATTGCATAGTCTTCCTAAAGCCTTTGACACATTTTGCATTTGGCAGACACTTGCATGAGCACCGTGTGTCGTCGTTGTATATGGCGCATTTCCTTTGCAATTTAAGTAATTTTCGTTCTTTTTCTCTCGTTTATCTTTTATTGTCGAAGTATTATTCTGCAGTAGTGGGGTACAGTAATATCCTTTGTTACAGTATCAGTTCTTACCAGTCAAAATTACAAAAAATTAACTGAAAACAATGAAAAATACCTTGAATTCTAAAAAAAACCGGTTGTCCCGGGTCGTATACACCTTGTTTATGTACGCTCGTTACAGTGGCAGTCCCCAACAAAACCAGTTACAGAGGAAAAGCTTGCAGCATTTTTTGCAAGGATTGATGATATTTTCAATCATCTTGTCAAATGCAAATTCTTCACCATGCTCCAGCTACTATCAGATTCATGTAGCTATTAAAGATGGAGAAAAAGACAGCTTTTGTTGTACCCTGTGGGCATTATGAATATCAAAGAAAGCCCTTCCCGCACCCCCTCCCCCCCAAACATCCGCCTCTCCCCCTCCACAAAATTTTAACATTTTGCTGATTTACTTTTAGGAGGTTTAAAGCCAACCATGTGACTAGTATACCTGGATAACACAGTTGTCTTTTCAAATTCAGTGAGAGAACATGCAAAGTAACTAAAAAACATACTAACCCATTTTAGTGATGCTAATATAAATTTGGAATTCAAAAACTGCGATTTTGCACTATCATAATTGCACTATCCAGGACATATAATTTTAGCAGATGGTCAAGACCAGAACCACAATTAAAAAATGCAGTGAATGATTTTCCAGCATCGAGGAACATTAAAGAATTGCAACTGATTTCTCAGGTTAATAAATTACTATCGCCGTTTTGTGGAGAACTATCCAGTCACCACAAAATGGCTTGCAAAATTACTAACGAAGGGAGTTGCTCCTGTCTGGACAATGGATAGCAGGAGGGCCATGTTAAAAATGAAAGACATTCTTAACAAGTGCACCTGTCTTGGGTTATCGGCATTTTGCTCTACCTTTAATCTTGTTGTGTGATGCTAGCAATGTCTCAGCTGGTTGTATTTTGAGTCAGATACAAAATGGTGAAGAAAAACCAATTGGCTATGCTTCACGTCAGCTGTAGCAGCTGTGCAAAATTACACCATCACACAAAATGAACTTCTGATTCTTGTTTTTGGCACCCATTACTGTCAGTGTTACATATAGGCATGAAAGTTCACAGTAATTGCAGATCGTGTTGCTTTACAGTGCCTTTTGAGTTTAAAGGATCCCAGCAGTGGACTTGTTAGATTGGCCTTAAAACTCTGTGAATATGACTACATAACCAGGCTTAAGCCTGGAAAGTTAAATCAGAATCCAAGTGCCTTGAGTACAAAAATTAAGATCCTGCAAGTAGATGATGTGCTTACTGAGGAATTAAAGAAGGCACAAGAATCCCGAGACTACTGGCAAGTATATACTGTGACAAAGTCATGAGTGTATACAGACACATCGTAATGGGAAAAGTGCCACAAATAAATTAGGATATTATGTTCAAAATTGTCTTTTTGCAGAGAGTGCAAGAACAAAAACCAAATGTACCTCTTCAAACTATATCTGAGGTAGCTGGACCTTTCAAAGTCTTAGCACTCTATATTGCAGGACCATTTGCCTTAACAGTAAAAAGTAACATACATTTTATCTGTCGCTGACCGTTTCTCTCATCATCTTATTGTGTGACCCACTGCAGACATGGCCGCTGAGATGGTTGTGAGAGCACTGGTAACTTATTTTGCACTATAATCTAGAAGTCCAGAGGCCATTATAGCAGACTGAGGGACAAACGTTATGGCCAATCTTATCATACAGTTATCTTGACTGTTTAAAGTAAAGAAGTTCAGAGCTACGTCATTTCATTCTAAGTGTAATGGCAGGGTTGAACACATTCATAAAACAGTACCTAGAATCTTATCTTATAACATGATTAGCTTCCCCTCAGACTGGGATTGTCTATTACCATATGTGATTTCGTCATACAACACCAGAATACATGAAACCACAGTGTCGATTCCCTTTGAGGTTGTTTATCACCACAAAATCCATTCATGTTTCAAGACTTATAAGCTGTCACCTGAAATGAATTCCAGCAAAGTGAAGTACCTGGCTAAAAGATTAACATTTATTTTGAAGAGAATTCAGCAGAACAATGCAGCTGAACATGGAGACAGCTCCATAGTTGAAAGGATGCTAGGATGCTGATATACCCATTAGGAGATCATGGGATGTTATGACAAACTGCCATGAAATTGGGCAGAACTAAGAAATTTACATGACCATGCACTAGAGCATTACAGATTGTTCAGCAGAACAATGCAGCTGAACATGGAGACAGCTCCATAGTTGAAAGGATGCTACGATGCTGATATACCCATTAGGAGATCATGGGATGTTATGACAAACTGCCATGAAATTGGGCAGAACTAAGAAATTTACATGACCCTGCACTAGACCATTATAGATACTGTATTTCACATTGCCTGTCAACATTGAATTACAAATCAGAAGATTATAGCTCAGTTTGATCGCTTGACCAAGTATAAAGATATACCTATAGCATCTACTGTAGTGGATCCAGCAAATCTCAGAAATGTTTAGAACAGATTTTGGTATAATTTACATTCTGTTACCCCATCAATTTACAGTCTAGGGATGACGCTGTACCCTGTTTACATAGAAAACATCAATCCAGTCACATATGTTGTCTGATACCCATATCACCATACTTTTGATAATAAACATTGGTGCAGTATTAAGTCAAATTGTTTTTATAAATCAGGAAATATTCCATCTACCTTATTCCCTCAATCTTTGTCTTTGAGGATGGTATGTGGAGTAAAACAAATAAATAAATACAAATAAGTGTAGGGGGGGTGTTGTGTGATGGAGGTTTTCAGAATTCGTGCTTGTTGGTTTGGAGGAGGTCATTCTGCTTGAAATAACTGTAAATATTTGTAGAGGTGTTATACCTCAACAGCATCTGAGTGTTGGTCCATAGGTTCAAGCGATTGCCACAGTATATCCCTTTTTTATTTTTAAAACCAGTTTTAATATAATATTTGAGTTTCCTTTAATACCTGTAGTATTTTTAATTTTCTTATTTGCTACAAAGGCTACACTTGTATTTACTTCCACTCTTTTCATCTGTAATAAAACATACGGCCTGATTTTAATTCCATTTGGTCTGGATTTTTTCAACGCTTCTGATAACCTTTCTACATATTATTTGGTCTTAATTAACTCCTCTTGCAACTCCACCAACTTAGATCGTGATCCCAGAGTTCTGCAGTTTATTGTCACTGTTTAAGAAGTTGTAGAAACATTTGTGTATCTAAGGCCCAAGTGATCAAATGCAGAAGTAGCTGTATGTGCCCTGTGGTCTGAGGCTATTGCCCGAGTTTCCTAAGTACAATTTTATATATTCAGCATTACCCATTCTGTATAAGAGTACAACTCTTGATTCTTTAGATACTTTGGAAAGTTGAGGCAAAATTGACGTAAGATAGCACTTATACTGTGCATGCTTTTAGTGATGACATAGCATAATGCTCAAATCTTAATGACTTTTTTTCCATTTATGGACTTCTTTTTTACTTTCTGCTCTGTTGTGGTTAATATAAAATTAGTACCAGACCTAAAATTTTGACAGAGTTAAGTCTCTTCTTGGAAAGTTTTGTGTTGAAATTTCAATGCAAGCGAGAAAAAGTTTATTTTCTACCAGTTATAAATTTTCTCTAGATTATTTATTAATGTACCATAAACCTTGTTATAATGTTGTATTTTTTTATCTTATCTTGTGTCCTGTCTTACATTTGTAACTTATTTTACATTTATACTCCTCTACTTCATTGTGTGCAGTAGTCTGTTACAATATCTTACTTATTGATAGTAGTAGTTCCTTTTACCCTATTACTAATTGTTTCACCTCTCCATTCATTTGTTATTTCAAAATAACTTCTTTCTTTTATAATCCCATGTTAAGGGTTTCAGAGTCTTACATGCTTACAGATTTGTTTTGTTACATTACTGATTAACAGAAAATTACTTCTGAAATGTTCACTTTCTATACAGAATGATTCATATTTTGTGTACATGGTTTGAGTTACACTAAAACAAACAGAGTAGTGTCAGAAATTTGACCCCATGTTACTTCTACAGTAATTGAAAAAAGGTAGATGAAATATCTCATGTATAAAATTTACTCTGTGAGCTATTGATTGATACTGTTTTTGGAGATAGCAATATTATGTAGATCAAAATATGTAGTGACATATGTACCAGGCACATCAATGCTGCCCCTAATGCATTGTGTGCGTGCTGTGGTGCCAGTGATGAAAATGAAGTAGTGAGGCATGCCATTATTGAGAAATAGCATCTCATATGAAATGGCAGTCAATTAGATACATTGTCATGATGGTTTTTCACTCTAGTAGGCAACCTGATAAGAAAACTATGAATAATTATGCTGGAAAAATCAAAATGGTTATTATACAGGGTGTTACAAAAAGGTACGGCCAAACTTTCAGGAAATATTCCTCACACACAAAGGAAGAAAATATGTTATGTGGACATGTGTCCGGAAACGCTTAATTTCCATGTTAGAGCTCATTTTATTACTTCTCTTCAAATCACATTAATCATGGAATGGAAACACACAGCAACAGAACGTACCAGCGTGACTTCAAACACTGTGTTACAGGAAATGTTCAAAATGTCCTCCATTAGCGTGAAAGCGAGGCGACACAGAACTGTCTGATATTGCAGTCAATATTTGTTGATAATGTCTGCTCTTGGCACTTATGTGAGTCTGTATTTGGGGTTACAAAATCAAGTCTCTTTAGCAAGCAAGCTTAGATTCAAATTATTACTATCAGCTAGTTGCATTGATCAGTGGTTGCCACCTAAGTTGATCATTAACAGATACTAGGTGGTCAATTCACATTTCAAAATGAATTGATATCGTTGATTGGCATAGCACATATACAATGAATTAATTAATTCCTTCGAATGACACAGGCTTCAGTTAATGCAGCATGATGTTTTGTCTGTTGAAAATTATTTCCTTTAATATCAATGTGGAATACTACTACATCATCATCACCATCCTTATTGTTATTCTTATTGCCCAGGGATAAGCCATACTTGGTTCACTTCTTGTGATGCTTGGTTCGAAATCGTAGGACACTACAGTTTTTCCTTAACTTAGTTTTCAATAACACAGTTTTTTTTTTTTTTTTTTTTTTTAATATGATTCACTACTATGAATGGACACACTTGTTTTTGGGCATGATGCAGTATGAAACTGACCAACTGAGCTATATACAAAATGACAATTTCAGGGCATACCCTCCAAATAAATTTCTTGGCCAACCACTGTCTCATCTGTCCATAGTCCTTTAACTGATGTTGCTGAGTACTGTCTTCATGTTCTGCTGGTCACCAGGCACTTTTGACGAGTTTAAGCACAGGTTGTGGGCTTTCCTTGAGCGCTTGTGATGAGTTAACTTAAGCCATCCTGCTGCCCACTGACCACTAATGACAAGTATTAATGTGCAACTTCACAGGCAGCTGTGTACTGTTCATGAATTTAAGTGCACAATAGAGCTTTGAACCTATTTTTTAGCAGTTTCTCACAGTTCTGGCTACTAAGTTGGTAGTAGTAGTACTGTGTCTACTACGATATTATTTCACTGCATTCAATTTTACTTCATCTTACTGTTCATCAAGATTAGAATAAAAATGTTTTGGGATTACGGAAATGTCCGATTCCACCTGTAAGCTTTGACCAATGACGTCACCAATATGGCGGACACGACCATTCACAATGTCTCCAATATGGCGCCTATGAGGTCATTATGTAAACACGATTTCAAAATCCATAAATATAATCAAACTCACGGGACCAGTGCGGGAAATTGGGGGTTTTTGGGTGGGGACAAACTAAACAGAGACACACACACACACACACACACACACACACACACACACGACAACATAAAACCAATCAACATTTCCCCAATTCCACTACATTCACAATATTCACAGGAATCTGTCACTTCCCTTCATCTACATAGCTCAACCACAATTACCGATACCACAAAAGAAAAATTGACATCTAGAAAAATTGCAACACTGTGACTACACATACCATCAAAAATGGGAATCGGACACTTCACTTGACCTATATAGGTCAACAGCAGCTCACAATACCAAAACACGTAGCTACGATGAGTCATTGGAGTTGGACACTTCCCTTGACCTATATAACTCAAATACAACTGACAATACCAAAAAAATTGAAATAAAGTACTTCCCATAAGATACATAAATCAACTACAAGTGCTGATAACAAAACACCAACCACCAACACATGCAGTAAATAACACTGACCCAACAACACACAAATACCCCACCAATCATCATAACATGCAAACAATAGATCCAAAAAAAATGGCTACTTACCACAAAAAAGTTCCAGCGCTACACACTAGGTCAGCAACCCCAGTCCCCCCACCTCCACCAAACAAACAAACAAAAACACATCCAAAACAAACCAGCCCCCCCCCCCCCCTCCCTCAACCTTAACCCAATTTAACTTAGAAGACATATCCATACCAAATAAAAGAAGCCACAAATTAAATTAAATGACTTACCACTCAACAAACAGCAAATGACACCACAATAACATAAACACAACACAAACTTAATTCTTAACTCACTGATACCAATTTCTGTTCTTCTATAACAGTCATGACCGATAAATGCACACTTCAAGCAGTGATAACCAAATGAACCCAATACACCACATAATACACGGACCATACACACACCACTTGAGGACACCTCCAACTGCAACAAGACGACAGCTACAAACACAACACACTCATAAACTAAACTCCGCACCGTCATGACGTCACACACCACAACATGCTTACGTCACGGATCAAAGCCGACGGGTTGGATTGGATGCCTCTGTTGATCCAAATGTTTTTATCTTCAGCCCTTCTATTGAATATGTTGTTGTTGTTGTTCCCTTCTATTGAGGATGAAATTATGAAGATATGAAGCATGACAGTGGGGATGAATTATTCAATTTTGATACAAGTGGTAACTCCTCGACAGATTCTTACCATGACAGTCTTGAAGTCATGTACCTCAACAAGTGTAACATGTAGTCTTGTGTCAACAAGATGTAATTGATAGTCTGTCCGAGGAAGAAAGGGTGGTGACAAATTTGACTAGAAAAAAAATCATTTTAGTCCACGTAATCACACATTTGAAGACTTGTCCTTAGGACACAGCAATCAGCCATGGAATGATCCAAGCTCTCTGTCAGTCTTCATGTTATTTTTCAGAGAAGATACTGTACTGACTAATACACAAACAGGAGGTTTGGAGTCCCTTGATGTCTCTTTCACACGTGTGAAGTGCACAGGAGTGAAAGTACCGCATACACTGCATCAGACAGACAAAAATTATAAATGATCCTCTGTTTATGGTATTGAAATATTCATAAATCAATAAAGATATTTCACACACTTGGATTTACATTTCTTTGAAGATTTTATTGCACAATTGGGCATAAAACAGATCATTTTCTTTCATTTCATGAACTGATGGTTTTAAAGTTTCCTTGAGGTGTATGAGTCTCAGCTTTATCTTTAATAATTGTACAAGCTGAAGAAATTAATTAAAATTTCTATCACAGCCATGACTTGAACCTTTTTTCAACTTTATTCAATTGACTGTATACATACAAATAGAGCACATTAATAAGAAATGACACATTATATTTAGTTTCAGATTTTCTTTTTAAAAATTTCTCCTTTATTACATTTTTGTTGACTATCTTTTCAGTGTTGGGAGTTCATTTTGGTTTTACATTTAGGATATTTTTCCATGTGTGTGTGTTTTTGTAATGCTTTCAGTCTTTTTATGAAGTTTTTGAGTTAGGTTTGTTGACTTCTTTCCTCATTGATGATTAATGGCAGCAAATAAACAGTTTTATGTTACTAGTGTAGGTCGGCTCTGTGACAGAGAGCTGTGACATCTCTCCCCCGCCCCCCTGCCCGCACATCTAGTACAGAAAAGGCTGCTCCAGGTACCCCATCCCCACCGCACCTCAAGGTGGCACTCTGGAGCCAGTTGACTGTGGCCAACAAAGCTTCCAGCTGCATTTGGACTGTGGCTAACTCCTCCTGCATCCGCACACAGCAGACACAGTCCCTATCCATCTAGCTAATAGGTGATTTACTATAAGAAACTTAAGGAAACCTACTGCCACACTAGGTTAACAACTACACTCTAGGTGGCAAAAGGACACTCAACAATGAAAAACAATAAATATTTATGGTAGAAGCTAGATCTGGTGCTTATTTTGCTGCTAGGGCTATCAAGTGGATACTACAGGAAAAAACAGTGACCTACAGTATACTGCTAGGGGCTATATAGTGAATGTTATTTATAAATGTTAAACAGTAACCAGCGGTAAACTACACCTACTGGTTATCCCTCGCATTTACAGTGTAAACAAACATTTACGTACATGCGAAAATGACCTAAACTATAAAAACGGCTACATTCAATGTATCGAGTCGAAATGACACAAATAAACATAAATACTGAGTATTGTACACTGACAGATGCAGGTACAAAACAAAACCTTTAGCTAACAATAAGAGTTCAGAATGAAAAGCACAAATACGAGTTCTACTTTATAGGAACCCATAGGCTCACAGTACACAATCACTAATGCCCACAACAAGCTAAGGAAAATAAGCAAATGGCGAGGAGAGTATTAGATTTCTGCTAACTAAACCGTATGTAAGAATGGCTCAGAAGTTTTATTGTAACATTGATTTACTCAGACATTTTAGTGTAACACTAATTTACCACATATTTTACGTCTACTTAACTGTTAACGCTAGTCAAACGTATGCAAGTGGCGTTAGAGTTCACCGTCAGTATCACTTTTCCTAATAAAACGTATAAAAACTGCTACCTTCAATGTAACGAGCCTAAATGACACTAATAAGCGTGAATACTAAGCATCCAACACTGACTTAAACTGATTAACCCTCGTATTTATAATGTAAACAAACGTTCACGTACACGCGAAAAATGACCTAATAAAATGTATAAAAACCGCTATGTTCAATGTATCGAGTCTAAATGACACTAATAAACATAAATACTGAGTATTGTGCACTACTTAATTGATGATCCCGCGCATTTAACAATGTAATTTAAGAATGAAAACAAACGTTTGTGTACACGCGAAGCTGTCCTTCGCTTTTCCTATTCAAACGCAAATAAAAATTGAAACCTTCAATTTATCAAGTCTATTTCACACTAATGCACGCAAATACTATAGAAAATACAGAAAAAACTGTTAATTACATATCTTGTAACACTCACTGAAAAAGACGTAAAATTCTGCTGTTGGCCACACGAGCGACAAGATTCACGCTGGTTTTGAATGCATCTGCTGATTCTGCGATACTGTCACCCTTCGTGTACTGTGTAGTCAGCAGCAACCTCGTGGTGTTGTGGAAATTTGTGTGTGATATCCTCCAGGTAATTTATAAGCGTTTATAAACTGCAAACAAGAATAAGTGAAGAAAAGTGTTTCGGAAGTAAATTAACATGGTACTTAATTTCTATCACAGTAACAGTTGAGTTTGATGAGTGTACTAGTTCGCGAATATCTTGTGATGACTCTGCTGTTTGAGGCTGCTGACTTTTTTATGTTTTAATTTTTAATGGGTACATAAGGATGAGATTTTATTCTGTATTTAATTGTGATCACATCACCTATAATGTGCTTGGTGACAGTGTGTGAATGTTGTAATTTTTCAGGTTATGTTCGTAACAACTAAATACCTGAGTTGTTAGTGCTTGTTTTTGGCCTGACCGTTAAAATCGCTACGTGTATCTTCGTAAAAGAAACGGCTGAGTGTGTGACGTGCTGTCAGGAGCAGTTTGTCTACGAAGTAATCTCCTCATATACTTCGTGGCTAACGAGAAAAGGCGGACAGTGAAATTCAAAGGTTGTCCATGTTAGTACGGTTATTTTGACTTACTTAGCAGTAATAATGATTGTGATGATAATTTTCTGTGATGTGATGTAGACATAAAGCGGCTCCAGATCTTAGGGCTAACGTAAGCATTTTTTAAAGTGCCCACAGCTACACCATTTCATGGTTTGAGTATGTTCGCATGAAAGGAAATGCTGCAATTCTGTTGCATTTTGTTAGTTTTCACTGTGCTTTGATTATTCGTGTCGTTAGTATTTGTGTAATCATATGTAAATACCAGTTTGTTGTAGTGTGTGGGTTTTAATGGAGTTCTGTATAAGAGTACTGCAACATCATTTATGAACTGGCGAGATACAAGGTACAGATTAACTATAATCTGCCTAACGTAAAGCATTACATGTCATCAGAACTCAATAGATCATTCATCATATTTACAGTTAGTATGAAGTCGTTTCAGTAAATCAGTTTTGTTAGAAAATGCTAACCAATGTTTAATCTTGATGGTAATCAAGAATGAGAACTTCTGCACTGCAATGTGCAGTCTACAGTGCAGGTATTGGTTTCCTTTAATAGCAGGTAAAGATTCTAAAATGATGACGCATCCTGTAAATTGAGCATACATCCGTGAATGAATACAGATGAAGTAAGTTTCAAGGTAATGCCTACGTTGAAAATGCATATTCACTGATAAACAATCCGTATATCCGGATTTTCTTCATGTCCCTATCACACTGAAATTAACACAATGAACCAAGTATAGAATGAAATATTTGATGTTATTAAGTAATATTGCTGCAATCTATTGACTTCTGTGATTGTTTGTAATGCTGAAGTTAATGCATGCACACAAAATTACACATCTTCCATAATTGTCACAACAGGATGGTATCCATGAGCCAGTGTTACAAAGAAGCAGTAGCAAATTTAAACGCTCAGTTTCAATTGCGTGTTATTTTATGATTGTTCTCACTCATCATGACCTGCAAAATGTGAATGAGTTTATATCAATGAACACACTTTTCCTCGGCCACTTTGCATCTGTTTCGTGTGTAATCACCCATTTACTGCACGCAATATATGAGTGACAATACTGCCTTTGAGCTATACCTCATGGTAAAAACAGAAACTGAGTGGGCAAAAACTTTTCTTATCTGATTGCTTTTTCTTTTCAGACTGTAGAACTGAAGCGATGGACCAGGAGCCAACTAAGTGGATAAAAAAAGATGAAACTGATGAAGTACAAACTGAGTTACACTTCATAGTAAGTGGCTTACTTGTATTTCTTAACAGGGTTTCATTAATTTCTGTATGCAGTGTGATGTGTGAATACATACAATTGATGTCATACAGCTTTAAACATGAATAATTTGGTTTACTAAACTGATGAACTTACTGTCTTAAATATGACATTTTGCACAGTGCATTGAAATAAGCCTTGTATTAAACCTCACATAGAATTGAGCAATAGTTTCAATTTAATGGTTAGTAAACATGCAAAACTTTTTTAATGCACAACCCAATTATACTGATAAACTGGTTGCCATAAAGTGGGTATATTCTGCTCTGATACACTTCTTTTGAATGACAACCTTAATGTGCAACTTAAGAATGATTATGACTGTAGTGAACCTTAGCAGTGCCATTAAATTTATAAATGGTATGGCTGCAGTTAATGCATTATTGCAGTGTATCGTGGTATGGAATGAGAATTGTAATTATTTACTGATAATGTAAAATAAATTATTTATGAATAATTTTGAAGTGACACTTGCATGGTCACTAATCTGAGAAGTACATTTTGTGTACTTTGAATATGTGAACCATATGTAAGTAGAACTCTCAGCAGCAAAGTTAAATTTCAGACAAATATCACATGGAAGCATAAATTGTTACACAGCAGAATGAATTTGTATGTTGGCAGCAAAGTTTTGATGAAGCCTTGGGGTTACACATTAAATATTGACAGGTTTGTTCATAACCACTTTCTGCATTTGCTGCACATTGTTACTCATACTGTTTGTGAAACTGTCACAATGTTAAAGTTACTGGTGTAAATAATCTTACATATACATGTCACTTGAAATCTGACGTAGTGCAACCAGTTGTAGGGTATTCACCTATCAGCAGCAAACAAATTCACTTGGTGCCACTAGTATTTTTATCCTGCAAATGAGAATTGAGCGCACTGACACAATCACGCAAACTACTTGTGAACTATCTGTGCTGAAAAAATATGTTTCAACATACATCTTGAGTGCAACTGCAGAAGTACTGGAATAGCATTAATGCAGCATTTGCATTTGAATATATGTGAGTACTTCATTATAGATTATACAAACTATGTGAACAGCTTGCAATTTATTTGACAAGCATTATCACAACAGTAATCCTAAACAATCACTGTGAGGAAATGATAGGAAAATAAATATACTAAATTTTATTAAATACAGTAAAAGAGTGGTTAGACCCAACACAGTTCAGGCTTTGGCTTTGAACCCTGATGTAATGATGGTTTGGCATTCAGGATGATATGTATGCACAAGACACATCATGTAAATGAAAAGCAGTTTGAAGATCCATTGACTTTGGACCTAAACTGGAGAACTATTCAAAGGCTACAAGGTTAAAATGTGGTTCTAGACCCACTCCCCCCTTGTAACATTGGTTGTAGTGGGAGTCTGATTCGTAGTGCATCTCAAGGCTTAGCCTATGTTCAAAAGTGGCAGTGTGGCTGTGAGCTGACAAAGTCTAGAAATGTGAAAGCCAAGAAAAGGATATGGTAACAAATTGATCAGTAGCACAGCCTAATGTTAACCAAAACATCCAAATGGTGCCCATAATGTAACTTTTTACCTACAAGAAGTCTTCTCATACTCTGTGTGCTGTGTTAGTTGATGAACTGAACTTCCCTATGACCTTAACATTGTATCAGTTGAAAGCCACCTTCTTTGCCAAATTAATTAAATGTTAATTTTTAATTGGTGTATATTTTGGGCATGAGCACATGCTGGAAAGTAATGACACAAAATTTCTATTCGGAAATTATTGAAGCATTTTAATTAAAACAAGCTTAATATTTAACATATTTATTCTTCATGTTTGTATATTTACACTCCTGGAAATGGAAAAAAGAACACATTGACACCGGTGTGTCAGACCCACCGACCCACCATACTTGCTCCGGACACTGCGAGAGGGCTGTACAAGCAATGATCACACGCACGGCACAGCGGACACACCAGGAACCGCGGTGTTGGCCGTCGAATGGCGCTAGCTGCGCAGCATTTGTGCACCGCCGCCGTCAGTGTCAGCCAGTTTGCCGTGGCATACGGAGCTCCATCGCAGTCTTTAACACTGGTAGCATGCCGCGACAGTGTGGACGTGAACCGTATGTGCAGTTGATGGACTTTGAGCGAGGGCGTATAGTGGGCATGCGGGAGGCCGGGTGGACGTACCGCCGAATTGCTCAACACGTGGGGCGTGAGGTCTCCACAGTACATCGATGTTGTCGCCAGTGGTCGGCGGAAGGTGCACGTGCCCATCGACCTGGGACCGGACCGCAGCGACACACGGATGCACGCCAAGACCGTAGGATCCTACGCAGTGCCGTAGGGGACCGCACCGCCATTTCCCAGCAAATTAGGGACACTGTTGCTCCTGGGGGTATCGGCGAGGACCATTCGCAACCGTCTCCATGAAGCTGGGCTACGGTCCCGCACACCGTTAGGCCGTCTTCCGCTCACGCCCCAACATCGTGCAGCCCGCCTCCAGTGATGTCGCGACAGGCGTGAATGGAGGGACGAATGGAGACGTGTCGTCTTCAGCGATGAGAGTCGCTTCTGCCTTGGTGCCAATGATGATCGTATGCGTGTTTGGCACCGTGCAGGTGAGCGCCACAATCAGGACTGCATACGACCGAGGCACACAGGGCCAACACCCGGCATCATGGTGTGGGGAGCGATCTCCTACACTGGCCGTACACCACTGGTGATCGTCGAGGGGACACTGAATAGTGCACAGTACATCCAAACCGTCATCGAACCCATCGTTCTACCATTCCTAGACCGGCAAGGGAACTTGCTGTTCCAACAGGACAATGCACATCCGCATGTATCTCGTGCCACCCAACGTGCTCTAGAAGGTGTAAGTCAACTACCCTGGCCAACAAGATCTCCGGATCTGTCCCCCATTGAGCATGTTTGGGACTGGATGAAGCGTCGTCTCACGCGGTCTGCATGTCCAGCACGAACGCTGGTCCAACTGAGGCGCCAGGTGGAAATGGCATGGCAAGCCGTTCCACAGGACTACATCCAGCATCTCTACGATCGTCTCCATGGGAGAATAGCAGCCTGCATTGCTGCGAAAGGTGGATATACACAGTACTAATGCCGACATTGTGCATGCTCTGTTGCCTGTGTCTATGTGCCTGTGGTTCTGTCAGTGTGATCATGTGATGTATCTGACCCCAGGAATGTGTCAATAAAGTTTCCCCTTCCTGGGACAATGAATTCACGGTGTTCTTATTTCAATTTCCAGGAGTGTATTTGAAACATAGTCACCGTGGCACTGAACACCTTTCTCCCAGTGAGACACCAGGTTGTTGGCGTCGTCACTGTAGAATGCTTGACTTCGTTGGCAGATCCATAGCCTCACCTATGCTTACACTAATTCATCACTATCAAAGTTGAGTCCCTGAAGGTGTTCTTTAAGTTTTGCAAACAGTTGAAAATTCATTGGCTCAAACCGGGTCAGTATGGAGGATGATCAATAATAATGAATCAAAGGCGTCAGACTGTTGCAGGTGCAAAAAAAAAGTTGTGTATGGTCTGGCATTGTCATGCTGAAGGAGAGGATGCTCCACATGTGGATGAACTATTTGAATTGGTGCTCTGTTGTCTAAGGGTTTTCTCACATGCTGACAAAGTTAAATAAAACACACACACACACACACACCCTGCAGTTCAAAACTGTTCATCAGGAGGGTGCTGCATACTGTGTCAGCAAAGTGGTAACATCAACAGTGTCATATGCATGACAACTGATATTAAGAACAGAATCAAAATTTTGGAGGCATTATTTTCTGGCACACCCTTGTAATAAATTGATGCATTTTACAGTTGCCTCAAATGTTGCAGAATGGTTCCCTTGGCATTGCCCAGCATCTACTTGGAAGTCATAATACTAAATCCATATACACAGCAGCCAAAACATTATGATCACTGATCTACTGTCAGTATAAACTCATCCAGGCAATAGCATCTCACCTTGTCTTCTAGTCAGACACACACACGTTGCATGGAGTATCAGTGAGCATCTTGTCTTCTTGTAAAATAGGAAATGCGCACAATCTGAGTTTGACCAAGAGCAGATTTTGATGGCCTGAAGGCTTGGTATGAACGTTTTGGAAGCTGCACAGCTTGCTGGATGTTGAAGTAGTACTATGCCAGTTGTCTTCAACACATGGCAAAACAAAGGTGAGACCATGGCCAGACGTTATGGGGTTGGGCAAGTACTCCTCATCACAGATGGTAGACATCATAGGCTAGGCAGGCTGGTAAAACAAGACAGGCAACAAACTGTGATGTAACTAACATCAGACATTAATGCTGGGCAGAGTACAATTGTGTCTGAATGCACAATGCTCCAAACACTCCTAATGATGAGTCTGTGCCGCTGATGGCCCACGCCATGACATCGACAACAACTGAAATAGGTATGTAACTATTGGCGCTGGATGTTGGCACAATAGCCGAGCACTGCGTGGTCTGATGAATCCTGATACCTTCATCGTGCCTTTGGGAGGGTGCATTTCCGTCACCCACAAGGGGAACAGCCTCTTGACTCCTGTACTGTAGGGGCCTCCATTATACTCTGGGAAACAACCACGTGGGCACCCATGGGTCCAGTGGAGCTTGTGTGAGGCACTGTGTCACAAAAGAAGTATTGTAAACTGGTTGCAAAGCACATCCTCCCCTTCTATTGTTCTTGTGCTCTTCAGTGGCAAGACTGGATTGATGCAGCTCTCCATGCCACTCTATCCTGTGCAAGCTTCTTCATCCCCGAGTAACTACTGCAACCCACATCCTTCTGAATCTGTTTAGTGTATTCATGTCTTGGTCTCCCTCTGATTTTCACCCTCCACCCTTCCCTCCAATACTAAATCGATGATCCCTTGATGGCTCAGAACCTGTCCTACCAACCAGTCCCTTCTTCTATACGGTGGCGCACGAAATGTGTTACCATTAAGTTTTTGAATATAAACTTTATTGTCAATACAATCCAAAAGGAACATATGCTATAATGAAGAGCCGTCCATGGAGATTTGTTCTATCTCAGTACATGTTCAATATGCCCACCATTTTGATTCCCAACTTTCTTCAAAGGAACGCTGAAGTTAGTGAGTACCCTACAGCACATGTCTTCCCTAATTTCACTGAAAGCTTAAAGAATAACTCTTCTGAGCTCCATTAAATCACGTGGACATTTCAGGAAATTTTTTTCCTTTAGGTACCCCCAAAGAAAAGAGTCACATGGATTGAGGTCTGGACTGTTGGGGGGCCAATTTTGTCCATCATTGAAGCAACCTGGAAACCTGAGTGAAATGATCAGCATGTCGAAATGCTTGTGTAAAAACTCCAACACAGTGTTTGCAGTATGTGACCTTGCTCCATCTTGCATGAATCACTGTGTGTTGAAGGGCAAGGCAGTAGCAAGAAGCTGTGGAATGAATCTATTGCGAAGCATGCTCAAATAACGTTCGCTGTTCAGTTTCTTCAAAGAAAAAGGGTCCAGTAAGTCCGTGACTGGAAATTGCTGGCCACGGTGTAATCCTCGGAGCATAATGTCATTCATGAAGCACTTGTGGGTTTTCAGTGGCCCAAAAGTGTACATTTTGTTTGTTAACCACACCATCTAAATGAAAATGCGCCTCATCTGAAAACCAAACGTTGTTGAGAGTTTCTTCCCTATCCTCCACCCACTGAGCAAACAGTAGTCTCTGCTGCTTGTGTTCTTCAGTGAGCTTCTGCGCACAGGTCATCTTGTATGGGTACATGTGGAGGCCACTTTTAAGAATGCATTGAATGGAGCGACTGGGTATTCCCAGCTTCACTGCTGCCTTTCTACACCATTTCCCGGGACTTCTCTGTACAGTAACTCATACTGCTTAAATATTCTCTGGCGAACAAACAGGCTTAGGCCGAGGTCGCTTCGATTCCAATACTGTTCCTTCCTGTACAAATTTATCGTACAACCCGTGAATGGTCTTCTTGCAAGGGACCCATCGTGTGTTAAACTGTTGTCGATAACGCCTCTGAGTCACAACAAGGCTTTTTGTTTCATGAAAAAGTAACACAATTGCCGATCGTTGCTGTGTTGTCAGTCTTCCATTGTCAGCCATTGCTGGTTACTAGTCTCCTAGTGGCAGTATCGTGAATTACATGTCATTTCGTAACTCATTTGTTTTTCCAAGCTCTGCTGGTACTGCTGTAGAGATCCCAGCGGAGTATCTAATGTGTGGTGTAAATTGTAAAAGAAACAATTGGAAACACATTTTGTATGCCACCCTATAGTTAAGTTGTGCCACAAATTCCTCTTCTTCCCAATTCTATTCAGTATCTCCTCATTAGTCACATAATCTACCCATCTAATCTTCAGCATTCTTCTGTAGCACCACATTTCGTCCATGTTTCACTTCCATACATGGATACACTCAATGCAAATACTTTCTGAAAAGACTTCCTGACACTTAAATGTATGCTCGATGTGAACAAATTTCTCTTCTTCAGAAATACTGTCCTTGGCACTGCCAGACTACATTTTATATTCTCTCTACTTCAACCTTCGTCAGTTATTTTCCTCCCCAAATAGCAAAACTTATCTATTACCTTAATTGTCTTATTTCATAATGTAATTCTGTCATCATCGCCCAATTTAATTCGACTACATTCCATTATTCTTGTTTTGCTTTTGTTGATGTTCGTCTTATATCCCTCTTTGAATGTGCTGTCCATTCTGTTCAACTGATCTTCCAGGCCCTTTACTGTCTCTGACAGAATTACAATGTCATTGGCTAACATCAAAGTTTTTATTTCTCCTCCCTGGATTTTAATTCCTACTCAAATTTTTCATTTGTTCCCTTTATTGCTTGCTCAATATGCAGACTGAGCGACACCAGGGATAGGCTAAAACTCTGTCTCACTCCCTTCCCAACCACTGCTTCCCTTTTGCTCCTCCCCTTTTATAACTGCCATCTGGTTTCTGTACAAATTGTAAATAGCCTTTCACTCCCTGCATTTGACGACTGCCACCTTCAGAATTGAAAGAGAGTATGCCAGTCAACATTGTCGAAAGCTTCTTTAAGTTTACAAATACTAGAAATGTGAGTTTGCCTTTCCTTCATCTATCATCTAAGATAAATCATAGGGTCGGTATTGCCTCACGTGTTCCAACGTTTCTACGGAATCGAAACTAATCTTCCCTGAGGTCAGCACCTACCAGTTTTTCCATTCGACTGTACAGAATTCATGTTAGTATTCTACAGCCATGACTTATTAAACTGATAGATCGGTAATTTTCATGCCTGTCAACATTTGCTTTCTTTGGAATTGCAATTATTATATTCTTCTTGAAGTCTGGGGGTATTTTGCCTGTCTCATACATTTTTCTGACCAGATGGCAGAGTTTTTTCAAGGCTGGCTGTCCCAAGGCTATTAGTAGTTTTAATGGATGTTGTCTCCTCCCAGGGCCTTGTTTCAACTTATGCCTTTCAGCACTGTCAAATTCTTCACGCAGTATCGTACCTCCCATTTCATCCTCATCTACGTTCTCTTCCATTTTCAAAATATTGCCCGCAAGTGCATCGCCCTTGTATAGAACCTCTATAGGTCTCTTCAGTATTCCAGTAGGCAGTGTTTGTCTTACCCCTAGCCATATATGCCTCTACATCCTTCAATTTGTCCTGTTACCATCCCTGCTGAGCCAGCCTGCACTTCCTGTCGATCTCATTTTTGAGACGTTTGTATTCCTTTCAGCCTGCTTCATTTACTGCATTTTTATATTTTCACCATTCATCTATTAAATTCAGTATCTCCTCTGTTACCCACGGATTTCTACTAGCCTCGTCTTTTTACCTACTTGATCCTCTGCTACTTTCACTAGTAATCTCTCAAAGCTACCCTTTCTCTTCTGCTGTATCTCTTACCCATGTCCTTGTCAATGGTTCCCTAGTGCTTTCTGAAACACTCTACAGTCTCTGATCCTTTCACTTTATCAAGATCCTATCTCTTACAATTCCTACCTTTTTGCAGTTCTTTCAGGTCTGGATAGATATCTGCTTATTACACATTACAACCTTCTCCAAATGTCAGCGGTATCTTTCAGCCAGCAGACAAGATTGCCTGTATGCTTTTGTGCTGCATGTGTCCCTTCATGCTTCCACTTCACTATCTCATCAGAAACAGTGGACATAGGAATATTCAGGAGTGTGGAAAGATCGCATACAGACATGTGACACCAATGTCACCCTATTACCTGACCACATTCAAAGTCAATGAGCTCCGCGGAGCGCCCCATTTTGCTCTCTCACGATGTATAATGACTACTGAGGTCTCTGATATGGAGTAGGTGGCAGCACAATGCACCAAATATGAAAAAGTAAGTTTTTGGGGGTGGCCCGAAGCTGTGCAAAATTCTACCAGACGGCTTCCTCTTTCATTCCTTACCCACAGTCCATATTCACCTCCTCCTTTTCCTTCTCTTCCTTTTCCTACTATTGAATTCCAATCCCCTATGTCTATTAAATTTTCGTCTCCCTTCGTTATCTGAATAATTTCTTTTATCTCATCATACATTTCTTTAATCTCTTCATCATCTGGGGACCTAGTTGGCATATGAACTTGTACTACTGTGGTAAGTGTGGGCTTTGTGTCTATCTTGGCTGCAATACTGCATTCACTATGCTGTTCATAGTAGCTTACCCGCACTCCTGTTTTTTATTCATTTTTAAACCTACTCCTCCATTACCCCTATATGATTTTGTATTTATAATCCTGTATTCATCTGACCAGAAGTCTTATTCCTCATGCCATCAAACTTAACCAATTCCCACCATATTTATCTTTACACTATCCATTTCCCTTTTTAAATTTTCTAACCTGCCTGCCTGATTAAAGGGTCTGACATTCCATGTTCCAATTTGTAGAACATAAGTTTTCTGTCTCCTGATAATGATGTCATCCTGGAGATCTGAATGGGGGACTATTTGACTTTCGGAATATTTTACCCAAGAGGACACCATCATCATTTAATGGACAGTAAATTTGCATCCCCTTGTGAAAAATTACGGCTATAGTTTCCCCTTGCTTTCATCCGTTTACAGTACCAGCACAGCAAGGCTGTTTTGGTTAATGTTACAAGACCAGATCAGTCATTCATCCTGACTGTCGCCCCTGCAACTACTGAAAAGACTGCTGCCCCTCTTAAGGGACCACATGTTTGTCTGGCCCCACAACAGATACCCCTCCGTTGGGGTTGCACCTACGGAACGACTATCTGTATTGCTGAGGCACGCAAGCCTCACTACCAGTGCCACGTTCCATGGTTCATGTTAGGTCCACTCCTTCGTGACGATCATGTTTCCCATTGAGTAAACGTTTAAGTGTCAGGAAGTCTTTTCTGCAAGTATTTGCATTGAGTGTGGCATTTTTCATGAAAACAATGCACCATTTCACAAGGCCATGAATGTGATCGAGTGGTTTCAGGAACACAGTGGTGAGTTCCAATTAATGTGTTGGCCACCCAACTCGCCAGCCCTGAACCTGGTTGAACAGATCTAGGATGTGATTTAACATAACATCAGAGATCATCCCCCCTTCCAGAATTTATGGGAATGAAGTGGCCTGATTGTATAAATATGGTTCCAACTTCCTCCAGTGATCTATGAAGGCCTCATTGCTTCTGTGCCACTTGTTGTTGTTGTTGTTGTGGTCTTCAGTCCTGAGACTGGTTTGATGCAGCTCTCCATGCTACTCTATCCTGTGCAAGCTTTTTCATCTCCCAGTACCTACTGCAACCTACATCCTTCTGAATCTGCTTAGTGTATTCATCTCTTGGTCTCCCTCTGCGATTTTTACCCTCCACGCTGCCCTCCAATACTAACTTGGTGATCCCTTGATGCCTCAGAACATGTCCTACCAACCGATCCCTTCTTCTGGTCAAGTTGTGCCACAAACTTCTCTTCTCCCCAATCCTATTCAATACTTCCTCATTAGTTATGTGATCTACCCATCTAATCTTCAGCATTCTTCTGTAGCACCACATTTCGAAAGCTTCTATTCTCTTCTTGTCCAAACTATTTATCGTCCATGTTTCACTTCCATACATGGCTACACTCCATACGAATACTTTCAGAAATGACTTCCTGACACTTAAATCAATACTGGATGTTAACAAATTTCTCTTCTTCAGAAACGCTTTCCTTGCCATTGCCAGCCTACATTTTATATCCTCTCTACTTCGACCATCATCAGTTATTTTGCTCCCCAAATAGCAAAACTCCTTTACTACTTCAAGTGTCTCATTTCCTAATCTAATTCCCTCAGCATCACCCGACTTAATTAGACTACATTCCATTATCCTTGTTTTGCTTTTGTTGATGTTCATCTTATATCCTCCTTTCAAGACACTGTCCATTCCATTCAACTGCTCTTCCAAGTCCTTTGCTGTCTCTGACAGAATTACAATGTCATCGGCGAACCTCAAAGTTTTTATTTCTTCTCCATGAATTTTAATACCTACTCCTAATTTTTCTTTTGTTTCCTTTACTGCTTGCTCAATATACAGATTGAACAACATCGGGGAGAGGCTACAACCCTGTCTTACTCCCTTCCCGACCACTGCTTCCCTTTCATGTCCCTCGACTCTTATAACTGCCATCTGGTTTCTGTACAAATTGTAAATAGCCTTTCGCTCCCTGTATTTTACCCCTGCCACCTTTAGAATTTGAAAGAGAGTATTCCAGTCAACATTGTCAAAAGCTTTCTCTAAGTCTACAAATGCTAGAAATGTAGGTTTGCCTTTCCTTAATCTTTCTTCTAAGATAAGTCGTAAGGTCAGTATTGCCTCACGTGTTCCAGTATTTCTACGGAATCCAAACTGATCTTCCCCGAGGTTGGCTTCTACTAGTTTTTCCATTCGTCTGTAAAGAATTCGTGTTAGTATTTTGCAGCTGTGACTTATTAAGCTGATAGTTCGGTAATTTTCACATCTGTCAACACCTGCTTTCTTTGGGATTGGAATTATTATATTCTTCTTAAAGTCTGAGGGTATTTCGCCTGTTTCATACATCTTGCTCACCAGATGGTAGAGTTTTGTCAGGACTGGCTCTTCCACGGCCGTCAGTAGTTCCAATGGAATATTGTCTACTCCGGGGGCCTTGTTTCGACTCAGGTCTTTCAGTGCTCTGTCAAACTCTTCACGCAGTATCGTATCTCCCATTTCATCTTCATCTACATCCTCTTCCATTTCCATAATATTGTCCTCAAGTACATCGCCCTTGTATAGACCCTGTATATACTCCTTCCACCTTTCTGCTTTCCCTTCTTTGCTTAGAACTGGGTTTCCATCTGAGCTCTTGATATTCATACAAGTCGTTCTCTTATCTCCAAAGGTCTCTTTAATTTTCCTGTAGGCGGTATCTATCTTACCCCTAGTGAGATAGGCCTCTACATCCTTACATTTGTCCTCTAGCCATCCCTGCTTAGTCATTTTGCACTTCCTGTCGATCTCATTTTTGAGACGTTTGTATTCCTTTTTGCCTGTTTCAGTTACTGCATTTTTATATTTTCTACTTTCATCAATTAAATTCAGTATTTCTTCTGTTACCCAAGGATTTCTACTAGCCCTCGTCTTTTTACCTACTTGATCTTCTGCTGCCTTTACTACTTCATCCCTCAAAGCTACCCATTCTTCTTCTACTGTATTTATTTCCCCCATTCCTGTCAATTGCTCCCTTATTCTCTCCCTGAATCTCTGTACAACCTCTGGTTCTTTTAGTTTATCCAGGTCCCATCTCCTTAAATTCCCACCTTTTTGCAGTTTCTTCAGTTTTAATCTACAGGTCATAACCAATAGATTGTGGTCAGAGTCCACATCTGCCCCTGGAAATGTCTTACAATTTAAAACCTGGTTCCTAAATCTCTGTCTTACCATTATATAATCTATCTGATACCTTTTAGTATCTCCAGGGTTCTTCCATGTATACAACCTTCTTTCATGATTCTTAAACCAAGTGTTAGTTATGATTATGTTGTGCTCTGTGCAAAATTCTACAAGGCGGCTTCCTCTTTGATTTCTGTCCCCCAGTCCATATTCACCTACTATGTTTCCTTCTCTCCCTTTTCCTACACTCGAATTCCAGTCACCCATGACTATTAAATTTTCGTCTCCCTTCACAATCTGAATAATTTCTTTTATTTCATCATACATTTCTTCAATTTCTTCGTCATCTGCAGAGCTAGTTGGCATATAAACTTGTACTACTGTAGTAGGTGTGGGCTTCGTATCTGTCTTGGCCACAATAATGCGTTCACTATGCTGTTTGTAGTAGCTTACCCGCATTCCTATTTTCCTATTCA
Source organism: Schistocerca piceifrons (assembly GCF_021461385.2). Classification (NCBI taxonomy): domain Eukaryota; kingdom Metazoa; phylum Arthropoda; class Insecta; order Orthoptera; family Acrididae; genus Schistocerca; species Schistocerca piceifrons. The sequence goes on from NC_060140.1 coordinate 12,271,705, forward strand.
TTATTAAACCTACTCCTGCATTACCCCTATTTGATTTTGTGTTTATAACCCTGTAGTCACCTGACCAGAAGTCTTGTTCCTCCTGCCACCGAACATCACTAATTCCCACTATATCTAACTTCAACCTATCCATTTCCCTTTTTAAATTTTCTAACCTACCTGCCCGATTAAGGGATCTGACATTCCACGCTCCGATCCGTAGAACGCCAGTTTTCTTTCTCCTGATAACGACATCCTCTTGAGTAGTCCCCGCCCGGAGATCCGAATGGGGGACTATTTTACCTCCGGAATATTTTACCCAAGAGGACGCCATCATCATGTAATCATACAGTAAAGCTGCATGCCCTCGGGAAAAATTACGGCTGTAGCTTCCCCTTGCTTTCAGCCGTTCGCAGTACCAGCACAGCAAGGCCGTTTTGGTTATTGTTACAAGGCCAGATCAGTCAATCATCCAGACTGTTGCCCTTGCAACTACTGAAAAGGCTGCTGCCCCTCTTCAGGAACCACACGTTTGTCTGGCCTCTCAACAGATACCCCTCCATTGTGGTTGCACCTACGGTACGGCTATCTGTATCGCTGAGGCACGCAAGCCTCCCCACCAACGGAAAGGTCCATGGTTCATGGGGGGGTCTGTGCCACTATGTCTCCCTATTGTTGTCTGTGACAGAGGTGTACATACCAGCTTTTAGATGAGTGATGATAATCTTGGGCTGATCAGCCTATGGCAGTTACCATTATTGAAAGAAGGTTGTATTATTGTAATGATTGTGATGGTATAATGATACTGCCACATAAAGTTCGGCTAAACAGTACATGCTGCCCACGAGCCCTGCATGACTCACCCCCCAGTCCAGCTTCAAGACACCGACTGCCCGTGAGATCCACTGCTGTTCCTCTACACCCATTGTTGCTCCACAATGCCCACTGGTGCCACGAGCTCTGAGCTGTGAGAAGTGACACCTGCCAGGCACATGGGGCTCGAATTCGAAGAGGGAGCCCACCATGGTTCAGCCTCCTCCACCAAACCAAAATCCGCCGTCCCCACCATTAAGGAGCCCTTTACATATGCCTCTCCTTGATATGAGTAATGTGCATGTGTGAGGCTTTACTCGTCCATAAATTCAGAACCAGGAGGTTTGCCGAACTCACCACCCTGACAATCTAACAGGGTCCCAACAACTGAGGAGCAACCTTGCTATCGAACACTAACTCCCCCTTTTCAGCAATATTAGGGTTTCAGACTAACACTGTGTCCCCAGCCTTTCCAATGAACCGTTTAGCCCCTGACTAACAGATGGATAACCTGTGACAGGCAATTTTGGTATTATGTCTAGCCTGGCTCCAGTTGTGCTGTGTTACTGCTAGGGTGACTTGTTCTTGAAGCAAATCATTGATTGACTACAGGTTGACAAGAGGAAAATTGACTGGATGTGCTAACATAAGGGATACTGGAGCAGCCTCCAGGAACTTGGGTTGTGCAGTGTTAAAGATAAAATTGAGCCACGTTGTCTGAGCCTTGTTGTGAAAGATAAGCACAGCCTTCAACTTGCAGTTCACCTGGTCAGCAAAGTATGCTGGTAAAAGGATTTGTGGTCACATCTTTAATTCCATTGTCAAAGCAGAACCTCACAAATAGCTGGGAAACAGAAGCTATCAAGCATCCTCGGTGGCCTGGAAACAGAAAAAATTCATAACAAATGCTGGCCAGCTGCCAGGAATGTCATTTCTCTGCTCGGAATGTGTCAAAAAAACGAGAAAAGTCATCCATGATAACTAGTAGGTGCCTAATACACACACACACACACTTGATGAAGTGGACCTATATAAACCATACAAAGTTAATCCATCAGGCATTCCTAACAGGTAGGCTCTAAAAGCCACTTGAGGGAATTCAAGTTGGGCTCAGCTCCCTTACGGCTCTCACACTCCTCCACCAACCTCTGGACAGCCTTATTCAGGGAGGACCAGGTGACATGTTGAGTGATCTTGACCCCACCAACCTCCAGGCTTGCTTATACAGGGGGGACCAGGTGATGTGTCGTCTGATCTTGACAACAGTTTTATAAATGCCTAAGAGGGTATTATGGAAATAATGAGCCAAAACCTAACTAAGAGCTTGATTGTCAGTCTCTAAACAAAATTCCTGGTGTTCAAAATAAAATCTGAATTTCTTAAGGGCAAACATAACCGCCAAGGCTTCCCATTCATACATAGAATATTTCATCTCCGCAGGTGAAAGTTCCCAAGGTGCATTGCTATAGGGCATCAACATGCAACACCTCCCCTGCCATTCTGTTCCTGTAGGAGGACAGCTACCACTTTCTACTCCAGAAGAATTAGGTGTCTGTCTGCAAGAAGAACATGACCTCAAAATTTGGTATGTCTAATACTAGTGGGTTACTAAGCACCACCTTATTGGCTTCAGAAGATTCTGGATGACTTTCATCCCATGTGAAATTTCTTAAATCGTTAAGGCACCACACTAATTTAATAAAATTCGGCACAGACTTTCAAAAAAATTTGTCATGCCAGGTCTTGCATCTGAGTCTATTGCATAGATATGAGGCATGTACCAAGGGGTTGGGAACTGGGGCAGGCTAGAGATGGACAAGTATATTTCATATGTTGGGTGGGTGGTGGAATATCACTGTGGGAGGGATGGGGAGGATATTTGTCATTTCAGTTTTGACTGTCTCCCGACCTGTCCTAAAATATCCTCACTACTGTCTTCCCCAACCCTCCCATAATGATATCTTGTTGCCCACCAGTCCTAGACAATACTCTTATCCATTACTACTCCTCTCTTGCTCCTAGCCCCTTGCCTCAAGGCTTATATTCCTGCAACAGACCCAGAAGCCATATCTACTCCAGTCCTATCACTGGCATCTCCTATTTGATCAAAGACAGAGCCACCTGTGAAAACAGCCATACGATCTACCAAATAAGCGGTAACATCTGTGGCACATTCTATGTGGGCACGACCACTAACAAGCTATCTGTTTGCATGAAAAAGCTACTTTGTAAAAGGGGAGAAAGGGATAATGTGACCAATTTTAGACCTATTTCTATGCCAACAGTGTTTGCTTAAGTTATTGAAAAGGCTGTGTATGTAAGGATAATTGATCATTTTATTTCACATAATTTGCTATCGAATGTCCAGATCAGTTTTAGAAGTGGTTTAACAACTGAAAATGCTATATTCTCTTTTCTCTGTGAGGTACTGGATGGATTAAACAAATGGTTTCGAGCACTAGCCATCTTTTTTTAATCAACTAAGGTGTTCAGTTGTGTTGATCACAAAATATTGATACAGAAGTTAGACCATTACAGAATACAGGTAGTAGCTCACAGTTGGTTCACTTCTTCCCCAACCCCTACCCTACTATCTCTCCCACTTCTCAACCTGTGCTGCCTCCTTCTACCTGTCGCTCACTTCAACAGTCACAGTCGGGCCTTAATAGCCACAGACAGTAGCCGTGTGTGTGTGTGTGTGTGTGTGTGTGTGTGTGTGTGTGTGTGTGAGAGAGAGAGAGAGAGAGAGAGAGAGAGAGAGAGAGAGAGAGAGAGAGTTCTACTTCTGAGGAAGGACTTTGTCGGAGATTGTGCATACTTCCAGTGTCCTTTTCATTGTGCCGACCCACAACTCGATGACTCTTCTACGTTACGAGTAGAAATCTATCCTCTATATTATTGTTCTTACATCCTGGACCTTCCATTGATCAATCAATAATATTTGCAACTATACAAGCTCTCAGGTAATGTAGTTACCATTAACAAAAAGTTATATCAAATGAGTATGTGAAGCAACTACCAGACCACATTAAATGAAACAACTCTACATATACACTTGACAGCACAGAAAGTTCCCCACCCCTCAGAATTCTAAGCCTTGTCATATGCATGATTTGACAACACAGGATGCAGACACTGTAAGATGTAGACATTGTCTTTCACTTGAGTTGTTAGAGTGTTGTACCACTCGTGGTCTAGTGGCAAATGTCATGCAATGTAGATGCAAAGTTGTATGCTCCAGTCTATTCATTCCTTTATTTTTTAACTGCAGTTTGACTGCCTGCTAAAAGTGTGAACCTGATGAAACCTCAAAGGTAATCTGCTTCACTTTCTAACCACACAGTAATGACAAAAGAGCCTTTGGCTGCATCAAGATCACAACAGTTTATGCTTAAACGTTTCCTCACCCTACATAACCACTGCAACCCAGCTGCTCACCACAAGGCATCTGACACTGGTTGTAGTCCGAACAGATGAATGTGGTGCATCTGCGTTTGGAGTAAATTTATGCTCTCACACTGATAAGCATGAAATTATTTATTAGCATAGTTGGATTTTCTGCAGTAAATAACTTTAGTAAACCAAGTGAACATGGAGCTACACAAAAGGTATGAGTGTATTTATCAACTGTCATTTTCTAATTTAAAATTCTAGTATTTGACTTGCAGTTATGAATCGGATTTTTCGTAATTTGATCTTTTTAACATTGTTTATGCATTATAAACTAAGTAGCACGAGGAAGATATCTAATATATGTGACATACTGTTTGCTGTGGGTTTAACAGAGGGATGAATGCACCTTGAAGCATTTGTGTGAAGTGTGGAACGATATTAGGAAAACCACATCAGAAAAGCATTTTCTTGTTTCTTTCATTCCGGCATGAATGAATTTCCACATTCATGAAGTTTCAATATTTGACATATGTGATGAACTGTTACCATTTAACTTTCGTGCAATATTTGCATTCAACTGCCAAAGTTAAGAAGTCAATAGCAGAAGTACGACATGCCACAATTAACAGCAACAAAAATCAAACTGGTGTCTATTACAAGATTTTAAACATGGCTGCAGCAGCAACTGTTAAAATTCTTCACAATAAAGGATGGCAGCCAAAAACAGTTGCATGTCTATTACCGCATTTTCGTTTCAGTGTCATCAGTTCACTCATAGAGCTTCCCTATGCCATAGCTATCAACATTGAGAAGATGCTGTTATAAAATACATGGCAAATATGGAGGCTCCTTCACCTGTCAGTTAACCCCAAAATGAAAAATATTTCTGAAGTGTTAGACCCTTTCCTCTTGCATCTATTTCATAACACTTAAACAATATTCATAAGATTCAACTACACACAATCCAGTTCATAACTACACATCAAATATTGGAAGTTCAAATAAGAAAATGACAACTGGTAAATATATTCACAATAACCTACACATGTGTAACTGCATGGTGTCCACCCCATTTATCAAAGTTATTTCATGCGGAGAATCAAACTACACAAAGAAACAATTTAAATGCGAGAGCAGCAAGGTGCCAAAAATACGTCGCAATGAGCTCAACTGGTCAGATGGTGGCTGGCATCAAGAGACCAGTAGCAGATAGCGGGTTGATGCTCTATGGAAAGAAAACTCTCGACTATAATCTATTCCGATCTTGATGCAGCCATGAGCTCTTGCACAGAAGATTAGAAAGTGAAGCAAATTATCCCTGAGTTTCTATCAGACTGATACATTAACTACACAGTTGAAATGTGGTTAAAAAATAGAAGAATGAGAGGACTTAAACTCTCAACTATGCATCTACATTGCACGACATTTACTACCAGATACAACACTGTAACAGCTCGAGTGGAAGACAACATTTCCTCCAGACACATACACATACTATAGTGTTGCCAGATTGTGTAGACGGCCAGACTTAGAATTCTTAGAGGACAACTAATTTTTGTGCAGTCAAATGTAAACAATAGGTTTATCTGGGCTTGCCCAACTTATACAATACAGTATTACAGTATTATATTTACAGACTGCAAGAATGAAAGACGTAAGCAAGATATAGACAACATTTTAAAACCCCAATATGTCTGATAATGTTAGTAATCTTCCAAGGTGTTGAGATGCCTCAGATCACCAGTTATTTTGGCAACAGAGAATGTTGCTGTCTTCAGCTGATTTCTGTGGGATGGACTGTTACACAACTGAGTTCACTGGGTAAAAATTTAGTTGCCTATTGTGTTGAAACTAAATGAAACAGCACGCATCTGCAGGATATGTGGAACAAGGAATGGGAACCAACTGCTGACTGAAAACTACTCAGTATGAAAGCCATCTTGAAATACAAACTGTGGTTGGTTAAGTATCCCATAATGAAGGAAAGAAAAAAAAGTTCTTGTCCTGGCAGAGAGTTGACAATGATATGAAGAAAAGTTTGTTTTAGTTATGCTGGATAAAATATGTGTGAACAGTTCTATGTTCTAGATTTGACCAATTTCTTTTTACATGGTGAGTTAATTGTGAGCACGTTTTACCATGCTTTCATACTATTGATTCACCTCAATAGGTAATTAATTCCCTACCTTCAGTGTGGATGTACACTTACATTCAACCTCCAGTGTGAATATAAAATCAGCGAGAAAGTACGACATGGACAGGGACTGCTGATAGGTGCCACTGGGTGGCTGTGAGAGTCTGCTGGGGAGCACGATGAGATAGTCTGCGTTTTTGCAATAAACACTGTGTCCAGGTGGCATTGCGGTTAATGTTACTGCCTAGTAACCAGAAGATCATGGGTTTGAGTCCGTCTACAGCACACATTTTCACTCATCGCTGCTGACTCTGTGTAAAGTCTCGATGCAGCTAATATCATTAGTCCCTTCCCTTTCTCTGCCTTCCTCTCCCTCCAACTACAATTGCTGTCATAGCTGCGGATTCAGTGTGGTGTGTGTTCTTCCAGAAATGTCCAAAACAATAGACACCATGCTCATATAATAACTGAAAGTACTTCCTCAGGCTTCACTACTTCGGAAAAACAAGAAGAAGAAGAAAATGAACGTTATAGTTTTAGGTAATGCCTGCTGAAATGGTTATCAGGGGGATGACACACAATCCCCATGTGTGACATTTTCTTTATTTTACACTGAGAGTACCATATTAAGTGGTGCTGGCCATTATGACATATTTTTTGTTTTAGGAGATTTCCTTCTGGCGGCACACAGTCCACCTGGTTTCACTTTGAATGATCTTCTGTTTATGTGGTTTGTTCTTCTTCAGTATTCTAGTGAGACAGTACTTAATCTTAACATCTACATTTGTCAAACCATTGGCCATACTTGCATAACCAGTTGATATTATCATTCACAGGCTCAGTAGTTGTAGCTGACAAGCTATGGAAGAAATACATTTGTGCAGATGCTTCAGCTGTTGATCTGCACCTCCCCCAACATGCTGTGGTTGTCCACAACAAAGTCTCCATAACTATTGTTGTCCTCCCCAACCACGCCATCTGCACAGCAGCTATGGTCTAGGTTATTTTGTGTGCACTGAGCAAGACTTCAGGAAGTATTGTAAGCTATTAGAACAAAGGTGACTGACTTGTTTATCCAATGAACCTTCAGTAGCTTCAAAACCACCATAAGGGTGACTCTTCAATTTATGGACCAATTTCATACACTTTCCTGCTTAAGGAAGTACCAAGATCATTGTGAAATGTAGAAGAGACCATTCTCACCTAAGGGAAGAATGCAGTTTTCAACATGTGATTTGATCACATAGTGTAAATATTTGAACAAACTATATGTTGAGGATATAAATCATACATAAGCTTCAGCATATACACATGTAAGACATAAGCATATCAATCTAGGCTCAATGCTTCAATGAGGAGTATTCAAAGGAACATTAATTGCTGTGTATCAAATGAAAAGTATACAAACAGCTTTAAGGTATCACAAACAATGTCTGAAATTTATTTAATCATCCTGTGAGATGCAGTAGTCTTCTTAAACTGTCAAAATGTAAGCTTTTGACAAAGCAAGCTGGGATCTTCTTACTTCCTCTTGTTTTGTTATCTGCCTCCTTAAATTCATTTCTTTTTTAAATTTTTGACCAATTACCATCAAAATATGTAAATGTAATCTGCAATTTCATAAAAGAGAAAGGTTGGCCCTCAGTTTTAAAGAATATAGCACCAGATCTAAATTTGTGCTCCGTTTTATGTATGTAATTGATTTTCTAATTTATTTTGACAATTTATTGTTAATATCTTTTGTTATAGGATGAAATCAGTAAGTGTTTTGTGGCTTAGATTCTATTGCTGACTTACAAACAAATATAAATTCTGTACTAATTATACACATTTGGAAAAAGAATCACTAGGATTCTTGAAGTATTTATTTGGCTCTATTTGAAAATATATTAACAAATCCAGCCCTTCACTAATTCCAAAGTAATTAACAGGTTTGTAAAAAGTATTGTTTCTATATCTATATCTGTTAATTTCATCATTTAAACAAATAATTCGGCTTAACCCCTGTGTAGAACAAACTGTTAAAAAGAACCAATTTTTCAATGTATTCAGTTAATTTAATGATTTATGTTTTAATTGTAACTTCTGCAACTTAAACACTGAACAATGTGTAGTTTCAGTGCCTATCACTGAGATGATGTATAAAGGCAAATTTTTGGTCCCGAGACAATCAGTCCACGGGCGATTTTCAGACGAGAAACCTGTGCTGGTTAGGTCAACAACAATGCATCAACGTAACTGTGAAATACGTGTAATAGGTCATGTGTTAAAACAATGACAGTGTTTATTCAATATGTAGCATATCATTCTGCAATAACTATGTGATCAGGTTTTTACTGCTCATAGGTGTTCAACAGTAAACTACGGTAGCAGTATGCTGATGTTTGCCTGAATACTATTAATGAGTTTCATCGAAAGTTAAACAATAGTGCACTGGCCATATTAACTGTGTTTATTGGCAGGTCGTGAACAGTGAAAGTAAAGAACTAGGAATGCAACTGTGCACCTGTTGGCTACATTATTTACAGTAGTCAGTGTTGAAATTCCACTCCCCATTTTTCAGTCAGAAACACAACGCAATATGTTGACACCAAGGACCATCAACAAACAAATAAAGCAGGTGAACATCATGTATGGTTCCCTTCTGGGTGATGATTATTGTAATTGGGCACAATAAACTAGGACTCACGAACTATGAACACTATCTCAAGAACAGTTTACAATACAGTGATTATAACGAAGGAAGTGCAACAGCAAATCAGCGAATGGGTTTCATGGCCACAGTATGACAGCAGCCAATCAGCTAGTGGGTTCTATGGAAGCAGCCATTGAGTACAGGAGCAGCAAATCAGCACACACATAGACGCAGCTGTGCAGACGATGAATCGAGATGATGATTACTGCTGCTGCAACTGCAGCAGCAGCAGCAGCAGCCGCAGAAGACGAGTCAATAAGAATAAGGTAATTTCATAAAAAAGTCATTTTATATTAAATTATGCATAATGAGTGGCCTTAACGAACAAGACAGTGTGATGAGAGAGAAGGGACAATGGGGAACTGGTTCTGTAAATGACATGCACGTAACTTTGAATGATGGGGACGAAAGCCCTATTGTAGATGAAACGATTAAAGCGTCATGTATATTGTAAGGTGATGGAAGTGAAATGGATGAAAACAGTACTGAAGTGGATGAAATCATTAAGGTTAAGGGGGAGTAGTGAAAGTCAGCGAGGGCAACAGGTTAGGGCAGACGAAAAATTGGAATGAGTGTTAAAAGAAATTATGAGTAGATTGTGTACAAAAGAAGACATTGTTAAGGTGGAAAAGAAATCTCATAGCATTAGAACTGACCTGGTTAGCTTCAAGGATGAATTGGAGAAATAAATTAAAAAAGAGATTAAGGTAGTCAGCTCTAATCTTTCAGAATTAAATAAGAAGGTTGAAGCAGTAGCTAACGATTGTGATGAAAAGATAAGGAAAGAAGCACATAACACTAATGAGAAATTAACATTAATGAGTAGTAAATGTGTAGAAGACAGAAAGAAGCTTTGTGATGACTATAGTAGGAGGGTGCAGGCTTCCAAAAAACAGCGTAAAGATGAAATCAAAGCAGCCAGGAAATTTTGTGCTGAAAACAGAGTTAAACTTGAACCAAATCAATCAGATTAAAAATGATTTAGAAACAGAAGTGGAACCAAGTGTGCAGTAGTGGTAGAGGAAAAACTGGTAAAAGTAAATAATAATGTAGATTCCAAATTGGCTGATATGGAAAAAAAGATGGAAGAAATACAAAATCTAAAGTATAGAATATGTAGTGTCCCAAACAGAACTTCATTTGTTAGTTGTAACAAATTTAATAGTTTTGAACCATATGTTCAAGTGCATCCATAGGATCTCATTAGATAATTTAATAATTTGCTTGAAACATGCAATCACAAGGAGAAAATGTCATTTGTGAAAGATTTTTTTAAAGGGGTAGCTCACGGGTGGGCAGCTCAGGTAGCTGATAGTTGTACTTCAGGCATAGTCCATAACAATACAGGCAGGGTAGGAAAAAATGTTACCTTCATAGTCTCAGATGTTATTGAATGTAGTTTATATTTCTGCTCCAAGATACAGCCCTCCAAAAATGACACTGTGCATACCATTTTGAAGATGTGACTTTTTGATAAAATTTTAAAATGCTGTATCTCTGGAACATCTCTAGATATTTTATTGATTTTTTTAATTGAAAGCTAATTGCTTTATGATTACAAAGAAATCCTCCATTTGGACTTATCTGACAAAGTTCTTTTACTATAGCATTCTGAACTTTTTTTATTTAATTTTTGGATCTTTTTTTTTTTTTTCAGAAATTCCAATCTGTAAAATTTTGATTTTTTTCTGTTGATTAGTACCATATTATTTTACATTCCCTGAAAAGGGGAGCCTCCACTTTTCAGTTGAACAGGTTTCACAAACAATTGAAATTTTTGCCATACATAAAGCATGTTTTATTATCACATAACAGGCTCATAAAAATCAAAAACTACCCTTATTTAAGAAAATTTTAGTAGTTTGAAAGATGAGTAAGAGACACATTTTTCAAGCATTTTAAATGATTCCAAAACATATGTGAAAGGTCCAAAGAGTAAAAAGTTTCAATGTATATAACTTATGTGTACTCTGTTTGTACCGAAATTAGCCAGTTAATGAACTAAAAATGTGTTCCAGTGCTTCAGTATCTTCCTTTAATATAGAGTGATGCCTTCCTGTTGAACCAATAGGAACTGGAGCACTTGAGAACATTGTGAACAGAAGGTGAGCACTGATGGCATTGTTGCTGTCCTTCAGCTGGACACTTACATCCAGCAACTGGTCCATGTGGTAGCATAAATTTCACTACAATTTCGTTTAACTCATAACTAGTGTCTATAAATCTCTGCAATCCCAGTCAACACACACATGCCACAAACATCCCCCTTCTCAGGTTGTGAACCTGAATATTATCCTACTGTTTCTGAGGTGTTGGCTGAATGAATGAAATGTCTTCTTTCTTGCTCTTTAAAGTGAGTCCAAAAATGTGTCTTCTGAATTTCTTTCACAGGAGTAATTTTTTTGGACCATTTTTCTTTTTTCTGCTCATGGAATTCTTCGATTTCCTCTTTGGACAAAAGAATGAGGGCTGCGGATGTGTAAGATTTCACAACTCTCATAAAATCCTAAGCATTCTGTATCGCAGCTATGTTTGGAATGTAAAGATTATGTTTTGGAGCATGCTGCTTCGTCAGGCCTCCTACAAAATCACATCTACATCTACATTTATACTCCGCAAGCCACCCAACGGTGTGTGGCGGAGGGCACTTCACATGCCACTGTCATTACCTCCCTTTCCTGTTCCAGTCGCGTATGGTTCGCGGGAAGAACGACTGTCTGAAAGCCTCCGTGCGCGCTCTAATCTCTCTAATTTTACATTCGTGATCTCCTCGGGAGGTATAAGTAGGGGGAAGCAATATATTCGATACCTCATCCAAAAACGCACCCTCTCGAAACCTGGCGAGCAAGCTACACCGCGATGCAGAGCACCTCTCTTGCAGAGACTGCCACTTGAGTATATTAAACATCTCCGTAACGCTATCACGGTTACCAAATAACCCTGTGACGAAACGCGCCGCTCTTCTTTGGATCTTCTCTATCTCTTCCGTCAGACCGATCTGGTACGGATCCCACACTGATGAGCAATACACAAGTATAGGTCGAACGAGTGTTTTGTAAGCCACCTCCTTTGTTGATGGACTACATTTTCTAAGCACTCTCCCAATGAATCTCAACCTGGTACCCGCCTTACCAACAATTAATTTTATATGATCATTCCACTTCAAATCGTTCCGCACGCATACTCCCAGATATTTTACAGAAGTAACTGCTACCAGTGTTTGTTCCGCTATCACATAATCATACAATAAAGGATCCTTCTTTCTATGTATTCGCAATACATTACATTTGTCTATGTTAAGGGTCAGTTGCCACTCCCTGCACCAAGTGCCTATCCGCTGCAGATCTTCCTGCACTTCGCTACAATTTTCTAATGCTGCAACTTCTCTGTATATTACAGCATCATCCGCGAAAAGCCACATGGAACTTCCGACACTATCTACTAGGTCATTTATATATATTGTGAAAAGCAATGGTCCCATAACACTCCCCTGTGGCACGCCAGAGGTTACTTTAACATCTGTAGACGTCTCTCCATTGATAACAACATGCTGTGTTCTGTTTGCTAAAAACTCTTCAATCCAGCCACACAGCTGGTCTGATATTCCGTAGGCTCTTACTTTGTTTATCAGGCGACAGTGCGGAACTGTATCGAACGCCTTCTGGAAGTCAAGAAAAATAGCATCTACCTGGGAGCCTGTATCTAATATTTTCTGGGTCTCATGAACAAATAAAGCGAGTTGGGTCTTGCTTTTCTATCACAAGGCCCCTTTCTGTGACCAGTAGCACTGTGTACCCAATCAGTTGGCAATAGTGACTTACTCAATTCAAACAGCTGGTAACAATTTTTAAAATGATTAGGAGTACCATCAGAAATAATAATGATCTTGTCTGCCCCTGTTTGCAGATGAAGAATTTTCTGCACCACTAGCAAAGCATGTGGTGAGTCATGTCCTGTGTCATCACTAATAGCTGCAACACTTGTGGTCTTGTTTTGAAAATATGTCCCTCCTGTAAAAATTGAAATCTGGTCATTACACCAATGGTACCCTTGTTTTATGTTACAGACTACCAATGAGTTCCCACGCCTAACAGAGGCGTCATATGTCATGTGCTCCAGTAAGTTCTTCAAAGTTACCACACAAAGTTCAAAATTCATGCCGTACACACATAAATAGACATCTCTATGTGGGTTGGAACTACCCACTTAAGTCATAGTGCATAAAATTTTGATCTTCTGATATGTGAAGTTGTATTGTTGATCTTATAAATTGCAAAAGTTTCTTTAATACTGTAAGTCATGTACCTCTACACTTTCACAACTTTTTTACCTTCACCTGTTAGTGTTATAGTGTATTTTTTGTTGGCACTCTGACAAGAAGAGTCCCATTTATCTTCCAGATAAAATGACTGCACTGTAAGAACCTGAGCTGCTTCTACAGGATGACAATAATAGGGATCTGGTCTTCCTAAGATTCCTTTTACAGACTTCACATTTCTTGATTTGTCTACCATGTACTTTGATACTGACGGAAAGTGGTTCAAATTTGTTTTCTTTGAAAATGTCTCGGGAATAATAGTTAAAACTTGTGCCTTTTCACTGTAGGATGCACAGTATGCTGAATTGATATTTGTGAAAAATTCCTGGCTAGAGGTGCAAGAGGGCTTTGATTCATTTTCTTCTGAATTTCTACTTTCGAGAGTATGGTCAGTTTTGCTGTAGTGTATTCGTCCATAGCTTTAGTAATTTTTCTGCACTTTCTTGATGCATAGAGCTGCTGATTCGACTTCACTGACCACGGTTTCTTAACAGGACAAACATCTACCTCTGCAGTTGACTGATTCAGGGTATTTAATTTCTCCTTTACTGATGCAAAATTTGCATCATCTGCACCATGGGAGGCTTCACATTGTTCTGATACTATCATTGTTGTTATTCTGTCAAAACATTTATAACACAAAAAGTCATTGCTGGTACATCTTTACTTTGAAACAGAGTCTTTAAATAAGAACACTTATTCCCAACCTGAACAAAGTCTGCTTTTTCTGTTTGTCTTATATTTCACTCTTTTATGAATATCCAAATAGTCAGCACACTTCACTCTCCTGTGGGCCCAGTCAGAAGACATTTCAAACAGTCATTTTCAAAAAACACGCTGCAACTGCGTCAACTGGCAAATTCCTCAGGAAATTACATAACTCACTGGATGGCCTCAGATTTCTTAGAAGCCTCTTCAGTAAACAAATTAGCACTGAACAACTACAATACAGAAACCTGCATTGAACACCCACAACAAAGAAACTGACAAGAAACTACCACCAAGTGTAAGAAATATCTTCAACAATGAAAGTGAAAAGAAGTAAATGCAAAAAAGAAAGTGATAAAAAATAACTGCAACAAAGACAATAGAAATAAACATTGTAACAAAGAAATTAGTAAGAAACAACTCCAGTGGAGTCATATATTACCCACGAAAGTTGAAAAAAAAAGATTTTTTTAAAATAAAACCTGTCCAACTTAAAAGTGGAAGCTATCCTTTACAGAGAGTACTACATAGTACTAATCAACCAAAAAAATCTAACTTTTCTGGATTAACATTTTTGAAAAAAAAAAAATCCGAAAATTATTAAAAAAATAAAATTCAAAAGGCGACAGTAAAAGAACTTTGGCAGATATGTCCAAATGGAGGATATCATTGTAATCATAAAGCAATTATCTTTTAAATTAAAAAAAAAAACTCTTAAAATATCAATAACAGTTACAGAGATAAAGCGTTTCAAAAATTTTTCCTAAATTCGCAACTTCAAAATGGTGTTCGCAGTCTCATCTTCGGAGGCCTGTATCTCGGGGTAGGAATTTTTTTTGGAGAGAACAAAAAATTATGGGTTGTTTACTTACTCCTGAAGTTTAACAGATGCTAAATTCAATAACATCTGAGCCTATGAAGCGATACAGATCATGCCTTCATGGCACAGCTTTGAAAAACCAATTCTAGATGAATATTGGTCCAAAGAGAAGCAGCAGAGAATTTTGAGTGAATTTTGTGGAGGAGAGAGATTTGCCTCTAGGAAGGGTACTATGAAAGAATTCTGTCAGCTTTGGATAAAAAAAACTGAAATATTTGGGCAAAGAGCTAGCTAGTGGGCTTAGAAACTAAGTTGCCTCAGAAAGTTAGAGAATTGCTCATACCTGCCCCTACAGGTAATATTAGTGATATCTGAGTCATATTGATAAAGTGGAGAGGGTGCAGCCCTCAGTGGAAGATCGTAGGAGGAATTTTGATGACAATAATCAATTAGGGAGAGAATTTCAAGTAAATAGGATGAACAGGACTAATTACAGTAGAAATTCAAGGAATGGTTGGGTGGAAGATAGCCAGAATGGACACAGAAATAGTAGGAGAAATTCAAGTAAAAGAAATGGAGCAGGTTCTGGATCAAACCATTTAAACTAGATAATGCTCCAGTTTTGGCTCGCACTAGAGCAGGTAGTGATGAAGAACCATGTGTATATAAATGTACTGTAATCACAGGTAAGGGTAATGTAAATGATAGTAGTAAGATGAGTGTAATTTCTAATTCTAGTGAGATGTTGAATGATGGTGTGGGTAGCAATGTTTATCCCATAAAAGTAGAGGAGGAATGTACTATAATAAAATCAAGTGATGAAACACAGTGTGTTGCTATTGCCCAGGATGTCCAAAGTGTCCAGACAGATGGTAAATTTTTAAGAGAACATAAGGAATTCAGGTGTATTGCTTTATGGTCTAATACTGAAAACAATAATCAACTAATAAGCCAAGTATTTGATGACAATCAAAGTGACAGTGGGTCTGATTCTGACAGTAGCTGTAATGATGATAGCAGTGACGAATTCAGTAGTGACGAGGATGAGGTATTTAAATTTATAATTGATAATGATGACAATGTGTTACATAAAGAAACAATAAAGGAAGATAATGTTAGGTGTAATGAAGAGTTGGAGTTTGAGAGTGATAATGAGGAAGAGAACCATGCTATTTGTCATTTGACTGTGTCTGGTAATTAATTTGGTAATCTGGATTATAGTCTTTCCAGGCAAAGGATTAATGAGGATTTGTTGTATGAAGAAGATCAAATGGTTAGTAAAAAGGAAGTGTGGCACCCTGTAACAAAAGCAAGTGGTGGTAAGTGTTTACTGGACAATGGTAGCGATTTGAAAGGCATCTCACAGGCATTTTTTGAAGCTATTAAGAACACAGAGGGTATAGTGGTGATGCATGTTTCTGGAATAAGAATTATTGGTGCTACTGGTAAGCTACCAAAGTGTGCTAAACAAGAGGTATTATTAACTGTGAAATATGTGTAATAGGTCATATGTTAAAACAATGACAGTGTTTATTCAATATGTAGCATATTATTCTGCAATAACTGTGTGACCAGTTTTCTACTGCTAATAGATGTTCGACAGTAAACTATGGTAGCAGTACGCTGATGTTTGCCTGAGAACTATTAACGAGGCTTATCCAAAGTTAAACAACAGCGCACTGGCCATATTAACTGTGAACGCAACTGTGCACCTGTCGCCTACATTATTTACAGTAGTCAGTGTTGAAATTCCACCGCCCATTTTTCAGCTAGTCTCACAACACAGTACGTCAACACCGAGGACCATCAGTGAAGAAATAAAGTAGGCAAACGTCGCAAGCTTACACATTCATTTCCAGCTGGTACAAACCCATTCAAAAAAATATGCTTGTTCTTCACTTCACTAGATTAGATTGCCTAAGATACACTGTTCAATGTATAGATCAATAGTGAGGAGGTCCTAATGGATGTAAAGTATGTCAGAACACAAAGAAACAAGGAAAAACAATTTTCAAACCAGCCCATGATTGATTAGAAATTCACTTAGAATACCACTCAAAAAGTACCATCACGCTTTGTAGCCTACTGGATCCCTTTAATAGAGCCTGCCCTTTATGTACCAGCTGTTTGTTATTATCAGTACTAGTTATATATATGTGTGTGAAATGTGTTCCAGAACAACTGGGATATACTAATAAAATCTTCTAGGTTTCCAGAGCAGGACAAACAAGAGTTTAAACTCAAGTTTTCAAAGATAATCACCATCTTCTTCATCTGGAGATGTGCCCATATGACATCTAAAGCATTCAGTGTGAGCGTAGGCCATGTTACACGGAGCAGACACAATGTCGTATTCAGCAGTACTGCCTGGAGCACATCAGCTCTGGGGCAGAGAGACAAATTGGCAGTCACTGAGCTCAGTTTGGAAGAAAGCTGCATGTTGTATTCTGAATTAGCAAGAGTGCTTTGTAATGCAATGTAGTTTGGGACAGCATGATAAAGGAATCCATCAAATTTAGGGCTAATAACGGCCTCAGAAACAGAGATGGTGGCTATTAACAAAGTTCTGCTTTGGACCTGTTACTGGCCATGACACACTGTGAGCACTCAGAGCTGAGAGATATCTGTACAATGTGCTAGTTGGTATGTGACCGAACATGCTGGGATTCAAGTACACTCCCTCATCTGCTCCAATCTGTGCTGGGTCAAGGGCAAGGACAACTCAACTTGCTGCAGTACCTGTATAAGATCAAGCAAGATGACATTTCAACACTTTACCATAAGACGATGGTAGCGACACTCATCGAACTGTCGCATCTGGAAACCAGAGAACTTTATATTAGTTCAACACACAAGAAAGATGACGATACATGTTGGCACCAATGACATTTATTTGGTTTTACTATTTTGTCATGTATTTGGTATAATATGTGGTTCTTTAACACAGGACTTTTGGACTCTAGTCTTTGATGCCATTACTGCTATGTACTGTAATTTGAAATTTAGTTAAAAATATCTATTATTATTTTATTTGGCAAAATAAGTGCCCAAAACATGTACCTTCATTCTAAAACAATATTCTTCTTAACCCATTTTCTGACAAAGCTTCAAACATTGGAGAGAATACAGTGCGTAAAGTCCCACCCATAAAATGCAAATGTTATTCTTAACATACTTTAATTTTACCAGCTGAATCCTACACGCAAACTAGGTTGCTTACACAGTGTTCTCTTGTACAACTTAATGATGTTCGGTGTTACAGGTGGGACAATTCATATTGAAATTAAAATTAATTAATTTTGAAACAATACTCATATCAAATGAACTTCTAATGCACAAATATACTTCTTTTTGACTTGGTTTTTAAGAATCTGTCTTGTGCTCTCAAGAATGGCCCACTGGACTACAAACGGGGTTGCAATAATACACTGTTCTAGTGTTTTGTTCACCAGAGAAAAGGAAATAACGGATGGTCAAATTTGTGTGTTCTACAATGAATGTTTTGTAAAGGCCTAATTACAGTATAAAATATGTACTTTCAGCTTTAATTTGTCCAGTTTTGAAACTTATATTTCAATAAATATATTTTCAATGAAGTGTCCCTGTTTTTCAGGACCTGTTCAGCAGTCTTTCAGCTTCAGCAGCTGACCCTTGTCTGCTTACAGCTGTAAAACCTTGTTCAAAGTTGTAGGTTTTCATAAAGAGTGTATATGCTCAAATGCAGCATTAATGAGTAAATAGAAAGTAAAATGAGAGAAAACAGCTTTTAAGCCACAAAAATACAAGTGTAGTTATGTACAATCAACTTCAAGCAATAAGCAGCAATAAAACAAATGAAAATCCAGAGAGACAGAACTTTAAACACACTGTATGACTGGAATAATGTCTTTGCACTTCAGACTAAATAAATTGCAAATGCCGTCTCATTTAGATTCTGAACAAGTATATTGCCTTCCTGATGCTATTGATGGTGCTTTTGATTTTAAATATGTGATGATCCGGAATCCATTAAGTACCTTAGGTAGATGGACAATGGAGGGAACGGACATAGCCAGTGGGATGCAAAAAGCTGATAAGTGCTGGAATTTCTTCACCGATTTTAAACACTTTGACTTTGAATACTACAAAATCATTCTAACCTCTGTTTCCCCTAATATTGTTTACAACAATGGGCTTGAACTGTTGATTTTCTCTTATCCTAGCAACTCTGTGGACTTCAGCAAACCTTTCTTGATCAAATTCAATTTCTTTAATTTCTTTCTCTGTAACGTAAGACAAGATGATGCTTGAAATGTTGTCCTTGAATTTAAATAGATCAAGACTACAGTGTAATCTATCACTTTGTTAAAGTAATGTATTGCACAGGGTATTTAGGACTGATGAATGATGACCATCAACTACTGGAGCACATTTATTTAAAGTAGTTTGGATAGTGGGACATTCATGTTGACCACTGGATTTTTCTGCATGTGTATATTGACTGAATGGTGAGATAGACTATGTTGCTACTGGACAGAGCAACACTGGAAGTGGCTTCCATTTGGCTACACTTGCTGTTCTTAATGTTTTCTCTGTGCAGCAGATCCCTACTTCAGATATGTGCCAGGCTCCTAGGATGAAGACACATGTGACAATGCATCAGACATAAACAGAAACAAGAAATGCTATGGACTTTAACTTGGTTTGTTGCAAATGATGTTGAAATATACTAGCCAAGCAAACAGAACAGCTTGATATCTTTCCTGTGTGTAAAAAGCTATAATAATATATGTGGTTTACAGAAGAAGAAAATTCTCTCATGTAGTAGTGTGCACAGTAGTTGTCTGTTGTTGAGTCTTCAGCACTCAGCAGCATGCCAAAAAGGAGACACAGTCAGTAATACAAGGCATACAGGGTACAGCTGGACACTGATTTGGAGATGGGGCGGTGTGATGGCGGGAGATTTGGGGGGGGGGGGGGGGGAGCAGTTTATGCAGGTAATGAGCAAAAGGTGTTTTGACAATAGTAGCTAATGTACTGCCCTCATCAGAGAAAATTGTCATGTAAGTACCCAGGAAAAATTTCATTTGTGGTGAATGCCCCACAGAATGGCGAATCTGCAAAAATTTGTTAAGATACTTGAAAGAAATTAGTATTTTTGTCATAATGAGTTCCAGTAGAAAAGGACACTGTCCATTAAAATGTGGTCAACTGTGAAGGTTACTCAATGCAGCAATCATTAATAATACTTTATTCAAGAAAAGTTTATGAAGAATTGAGCTGTTGATGAGAATACAGTGATACAGAAAGAACAGAAGGAATTTAGTTGTCAATACAAGAATATTAAGTTACTCAACAATAATTACAACACAGAATAAAATACATGTCTACAATCCAGAAGATTGAGATTTCGAGCCGGTGGCTGTTTTCTAGTCTTCAGTTCCTTGTCATCACACGCCAGTTAACTGCAGTTACATTGGCGGTATATCAAACACCAGAGTTGGCCACTGCTGCAGCAATTTCTATTGTAGCCTTCCCACCATGACAGTCCCACTTTGCACTGGCAGTTCGCCGTGCCTAGAGCCACTGAAAATCGTAAGTGAGCTGTATTTGAATCAAAATAACGTGCCTTCAAGTGGTACTATGTGTTGTGAGAAATTTGAAGTCAGTGGCTGGCCAAAAAGTTGAGTGTCATTCGGCTTAGAATACTGAGTCAACAGACAACTCATTAGCGTTTTTACATTAACAAATGGTGGAAGACCGACTGAGGATTTAAGTGCAAAAGTAGATATCACAAATATCACAAATGGTAGCCTCCAACAGCATATTCAGGAATCTCACGAAGAGGAAAAAAAAGGAGATAAATACAAAAATAACTAACTTGCTAACATTTTACCCACTTTACAAGAGTAGTTAAGTACTAAGATAAACGAACTATGTGATCTTGTAAGAAATGCTGGTTTTGAACAATTAAAGGAGGTAGGTCAGAATGTAAAACATATATGAAAGAATTAACTAAACAAATGTTTACAAAAGTAAATGAACAATTCTTAAGACACACAAATGTGGTTACATGTGTTAGAGCAGGGTAAAAATTTGGACATAACAGCTTTACCAGGCTCCACTTTCAGAACTTTGGAGGCATGAGTAAGTGAATTAATTACTCAAAAGGTACAAGAAACAACAGATTTATCAGTCAGTACACTATGGTTCACATCTGATTTAGGAAAAACAGAAGAGGAACTAGGTAAGCTCTGGGATGGACTTAATAAAACCAGAGATAAATTAAGTAAATGGAAATTTTATGAAAGCAATCGTCTTTCACCAGAACTATCGGAAGCATTAAATTTAGATGGAGCAGATTTAAGATTTATTTACACTCTCAACCTAGGAGGTGGTGCTAGTATTTCTTCTGGAGGGCATCATAAAACACTACTGACACAATGTCTCTCACATGGCCTGGTGTAGTATTATTTAGTTAATAAGAGTATACAAGGATTTTACTTACACTGGTATTAATTATAGTCACACTACTTATTTATTTATCTGTTATTTAAAAATACCAGGTGACAAGAAAAGTGGAACTCAGAATATTGGGAACAGATTAACAAACTATGCAAGGAAGAGATTGCACCAATAATAATCAAGACCCTCTTGAACGGAAAAGGAGGCCTCTACAATATCGACACTGTAAAGAAGAATATTACATAAAAACGAAGTGCTAGGCTAGACGAGCAACTGCTTGTCACATTCTGGGATTCTTATATACCCTACAGATATTGCCAGTATCTTCAGATTTCGTACAAACAGTAGCTCGAGTAGCATTTACTGGTCTCAAATAGATTACTAATTGGTATGAAGACCATTAGGCCACTTGCTGTACTTTATGTTTTCCATGTGCAGCAGATTACCACCTCAGAGTTGTGACAGGCTCCTTGGAAGAAGACATTCTTGACAGTGCTTAAAAAAGTCATGGAACAAAAGAAACATGATAGTAGGGTGTGTTCTAATCTGTAACTCTGTTCATTGCAAATGTTGTCAAAATGTGCTTATCAAGCAGACAGAGTTATTTGAAGTCTTTCTTGTGTGTAAAAAGCATTACAATGTTTGTCGTTTACAAAAGAAGAAATTTCTCTCATTTAGTAGGGTGCACAGACGCAGCCTGCTGTACAGTTTCCAGCACTCAGCAAAAATGAAAAAGCAGTGATATGAAGCATACACGGTGTACCCAGATGTCAATTTGGTAAAGAGAGGGGGGGGGGGGGGGACAGCAGGAGGAGCGGGAGGGAGAGAGAGAGAGAGAGAGAGAGAGAGAGAGAGAGAGAGAGAGAGAGAGAGAGACAGAGGAGGAGGGGGACAGCAGGGGGAGCGGTAGAGAGAGAGAGAGAGAGAGAGAGAGAGAGAGAGAGAGAGAATGGTAGCTTGTCAGACCATGACTTTTCTTTATTTGTTTTCTTTTTTAAAGAACCAGTTTCTCTATTAACTCTTCTACAGTTGAATGATGCATCTCTACAACATTCTTGTTAGTACAAAACCCTGTTTGTACTGTATAATTTCTTCTGGGTCATATTCTTTTAATAAAAACATGTACTGAATAAGATTCTAGGTCAGGTTATACAGGACATGGTTCACAATATTGCAGCATGCATTCTTTGATTCAAATGGCACACAGTTTTCTTTATTAATTCCTCATAGTTACCATCCTTGATAGCAGCTGCAGCCAACACCAGTTGGCCATTTTTATGTATTACACATACATGAACTGAGTGTACCAGCCAGGATTAGGGAGTAAATAAAAATGGGTTTAAAAAATGAAAGAAAAGTATTTGAAATTGGATTTTATTGCTTTCTTTTCAGATTGATGATTAAACATTTCAATATAAATTCCTATTATTACTCTATTGAAAACAATAACCCATTCTTACAACTACTTTATTAGTGCCTCTTTTCGTGCCCTGCCAGCAATGCACCTGAAAGAATCTTGTCCATCTGCCAGTTCATTTGGGCAAAATTAATAAAAAATTTAGGAGACAAAAGAACTGAGAAATTAGTGAAGATCTACAAATTTCTGCATGCTTCCAAAAAGTAGTTAATAGTACTTTACTCTCATGACAATTCTACATCAAGTTAGTTTCTTTTTGCTGGGAGTGTAAATGTTATTTTAGTTGCATTTTTTAAATTGCAAGAAAAGTTAAAACACAATATTAATAAAATAAATTCTTGTGACACTACATATTTGCCTTCAGTAAATATGATGGCTCTCTTTAGTTCGTGTAAGGGTAACTATGTATCATTTTGTATGTTAATTGAATTTTCATATTAGATATAGTTGGATTTTATTGATTTTTTTTTACAATGGGTTTAAAAACGCAATCTTTTTGGGTAAGGTTAAATTACAACAACTCTGGTACCAGCAGCGCTACTTTGGCCTGAGTTCACAAAATTTTGAGAAGACCAATTCCGGAACAATACATGTCTAAAAGTCATAAAAACACCAAAACATCAGGAATCCAATGTATTTACTCAGAATATGAACAAGACAGTAATAGCAATTTATTCATTCTGATGTGAAAAAGAATTATTCCAGCTGTGTTTAGAGTTCTAACATTCTGAATTTTCATTTGTTTTATTGCTGCTTATTGCTTGAAGTTGAGTCGTACATAACTTACACTTGTATTTTTATGGACAGAAAAAAGGTTTCACTGATTTTTCTTTCTGTTTATTCATTAATATCACGTTTGAGCATAAAAATGTGTATGAAAAGTAATAACTGTGAGCAATTTTTTTTTCAGTCATAAGCAGGCAAGAGTAAAAAATTAAACTACAGTGCCTCTCAAGTTGAAAGGCTTCTCTTTTTAGATACAGAAAGATTATAAAGATTAAAGAACATACAGTTGAGATACAGACTCCAAAAACTACACAAATTTGGCACCCAAAACATTTACACCAAATTGGTAGGAGCATATAACTTGACAGAAAAGGCCCAAGGCTATCAAACAAAAAGCACAAGAAGACAGCACAGTCGTCGGCCAAATCTGTTGATTAAATTGTGAATTGTGACTGGTTGAAGATGGGCTCTCAAAGTCACACAATGAATTTTCTGTCATTTTTGTAGTCTTACGGCTCTTACAGTTTGCATTTAAAAATGTCAACGATAATATCTTCTAATTCAGCACAAAAAGTTGTTTAAGTGCACATAAGCAAGGGCTTGTAAACTGAAAGTACCTTTCACAAAAGTTATCCAAAGTTCACACTTTGGCACGTGTGTAGGTGGTGCAAACTCGGGAACCCTATTCACGAGAGGCTGTAGAAATGAACCAAAGGAGATATGGAGCTGAATATTAGTACATATCCATTCAAGACATTGTGGAACCTTCTGATAAAATTTCATTACATTCATAAATGGTCCAGCAGTGTTTCCACTTTAGGAAGGAGAGTAGGTCTTTAACAAGCTCAGAATGACTGAATTTGTGAATATGGCAAAAGATAAGCCCCTTTGAAATGAGGCTTTTGGAGGAGAGGTTCACTACTATGTTACAGGACTGTTTAGGTGCTGGGTTCGGTAGGATGGTGGGCGGGAGCTTGTGAGAGTGTAGCATATGTAGTTCTGCAAGATGGGGTCAGGCATCTATTAACTGATGTAAAGGAGGTTTGACAGAGGTTTTTGTAGTGGTGCTGGATTGTGGTAGTCCAATATAAGTGTACAAAGTGAATAGACTTTACAGTTTTTAAGGTGGCACTGTGCATGCTGCTCTTGTTCCTGCAGTACGTGGGTTTCAAATTTGGCAATGTGATGTGGTAATTGGTACAGCAGAGTGGAAATATTTTACAGGCAGTGATGAGGTAGTGACAAAATGTTTAGGACTCAGTTATATATTGTGTAGGGCTGAGTTGGTGAGGGCTGTGGAATGACAGAATTATAACATAGAATTACTGTGGAAAGCTGTTTGGGAGCAATTCCACAAACTAAGCAGCAACACAGAAACAAGTTATGTGGGAGTGGGTTCGGTATAGGGGTAGGGAAACTTTTCTGTATTTACACAGATGGAAGGAACTAAAATCAATTGTGGAGAAAAAAAAATAGTAACAGAGCATTAAAACATATGGGAATATTCTGAAAACTTGAAAAAGACAAAACCAGATTAAGTATAGCGAAGGAAGGATAAAGCTACATGAAGCACAGTAGTAAGACATCAAGATGTAAATAAGACCAATAAGAAAACTGGATGAGATTAAGATGAAGACAGGAATAGAAATAAATAATAATACAATAACAGTGTGAAATGCATGTTGGTATGTAGGTATGAGTGAAGCAGGCAGCAGTTGTAAATGGGTTGGGCATGGTCAGTATCTTGCCTTTTTGTTATGATGCACTGTAAAGCCTGTCACACAGCTTAAAAGGTAAGAAGACACAGTGCTGCCAATGTACTACCAATTCACACGGGTCCATACTGTACCCTATAGCAAACAAAAAGTGAGATACCAACTAACCTGAATTAGGAGTTAACATAAGACTAATTTCAATTAAAATCAGTGGCTTAACAGAAAGGTTCATTTTCTTCTACCATAAAACAAAGAATGAAAATAGTCATCTACAAGCATCACGGCAGTAAAAATATTCCTCAGGATGGATGTATTTATGTGTGACATAATGTGGAATTCACAAACTGATTTAGTAACTGATTTGAAGTTTTATTTTTCCCAGAGCATTTTAATGCACTGGAGGCCACTGACGCCAATAATTTTTGGACTGGTTGCATACCAGTCTCTGCCCACCAGGTCTGTTGGGTGCTATGAAGGTCCCAACTGTTGCTGTGGCAGAACACTGACATTTCCTTGAAAGTGAAGGTTTCATTCTTATTTTTGCTCTCGCTAGTTTCAACACTATCTGATTCTTAACAATTAAAATCTTAATTTCAATATAAGATTAATAAAAGCCAGTTGTCATGTCATTTCCTTTTTTCATTTATTATTAATACAACAACATACCAGTCATCGTACAGAGCAATAAGTTAAGTCTTCATGAATTTCCTTCTTTTCCTTGTAGTACATTTACTAAATTTAGCATATGCTGCTCTATTTAATAGGTTTAATTTCACATTTTTGTAAGAAAAAATATCCTTCAGCTTGTCGTGCAGAATTGCTCACTGAACAGCTAGCTAATTAATGCATCAATACCCATTTGTGACACATCAGGAGGGTAACAAGTTGTGTACCTGGGATTCTATCTGCTTTTATAGTTTGCTTCTCAGTTGGTCTTACTAGGATGATTAAGGTGTGTGCATCCTGTATGTGGATGCACGAGGAGTTGGCTGTGGTCCGCGAACAGCTTGAGGTGCTTCTGGCTACAATCGGTCACCTTCAGACTGCTGCCTCAGGGTACAGTGGTAGTGGAGAATCTGACGTGTTGTATGGGACACCTCAGGTGTCGCTTGTTCTGCCCATGGGCTTTGCTAACCAGGCACCTCCTAGTGTACATGATGCAGTGGATTCACCCTCACCGCAGGGTGAGTATAGGGAGGTAATGCATTTGCATCAGTCACGGCGGAGAGCCAATGAGGAGACCGGTCACTTGGCCTCACCCATTCGCCCTTTAAGTAAATATGTGGCTGCTGCTTCAGTAGGATATGGGCAGGCCCACAGGAGGAGGGGTTTACTAGTTAGTGGGAACTCCAAAATTAGGTGCGTTGTGGAGCCCCTTAGACAGACACTGTTCAGGGCTGGAAAGAAAGACAATGTGCATTCGGTAGTGTCTCGGTGAGCCTCATCCAAGATGTGGAGGCAGCTCTGCCTGCAGCTATCGAGCATGCAGGGTGCAGTAGTCTGCAAGTTGTGGCTCACATTGGCACCAACGATTTCTGTCGCCATACTCAGTTCATACAGGTGGCCGGGGGAGGGGGGGGGGGGGAGGAGGAGGAGGAGGAGGAGGAGGAAGAAGTGGTGGTGGTGAAGACTGCTAGCCTTGGTGTGGGGTGCAGGCAGAGCTCGCAATTTGCAGCATTGTTCCCAGGGGTGATTGGTTTGGAGCCGAGTGGAGGGTCTCAACCAAAGGCTTCGTTGATTCTGTGATTGTCTTGACTGCAGATTTCTAGACTTGCATTATCTGGTGGGGATTTGGGGATTTGTAAGACTCCCTTTGTCAGGTCAGGGGGTGGTCTACATGAAGGAAGCAGCTACTCAGGTAGCAGATTGCTTATGAAGTGCACATGAGGGTTTTTTTGACTAGACAGTAGTTTGAAGTAATCTGAAGAACACTCCCCAGTCAATACGCAGCAAAGGATGTCAGACCACTTTAGGTCTAAAGAAACTTCGAATGTCAAAATTTTATCAGTAAACCGTCAAAGAATTCATAACAAAATTTCTTGAATTTCCTGCCCTACAGGAAAGCTCTCATGCTCAAAGTATTCTTGAGACCAACAGCTCACTGCAACCTAAAGTGGACAGATCTGAGAGATTTAGAAAGTCAGGGAACATATGTCATAAAGACAGATTAGACTCCAAGGCAGGGGGAGTGTTCACTGCAGCTGACAAAAATATTACCTCTATTGAGGTTGAAGTGGAATGCGAAGTGAAGTTATCTGGTCCCGTATATCAGACGGATGTTTTTAGTAGCGACCCTATTCCACTGTGACAGTTCTTAAAACTTCAAAGAAAGACCACAGTCAGTTGCGCATAAATTCCCAGACCATGCAATACTAGTTGGAGGTGACTTTCACCTATTGAGTATAGACTGGTATATCTATGGATTCATTGCTGAGGATACTGACAGACAGATGGCCAAAATAATTTTGAAAACATTTTCTGAAAACTCTTTTGAGCAGTTAGCTTGGTAGCCCATACGCAATGGAAATATTTTAGATCTTGTAGCTACAAACATGCCAGATCTTACTGACAATATCAGTATAGAAATGGGGATTAGCAATCATAACTAGCAATTAACCACGGTTATGAAAGATATTACATCAAGTAAGAAGGCTAGGAGAGTGTTTCTTGTAGATAAGAGTAGATAAGCAGTTGTTAGCATCTCACTTAGCCAGTGAATTAACGTCACTTAGTTCCAGTAAGATGCAAGTAGAGGAGTTACAGGTAAAGTTTAAACAGATTGTAAATCATGGTCTGGAGAGTTATGCACCTTGTAAGTGGATAAAGGATGGAAAAGCCTCTCCATGGTTTAATAATGAAATTTGGAAGATGCTGTGGAAGCAGAGGTTATTGCACCCTCAGTTCGAAAGAGACCACAAAAATGACAACAACAAAAGTTTAATAGAGAATCGTATGTTTGCGAAAAGATCTATGCGCAAAGCATACAACAACTACCACTGTGATACCTTAGCAAAAGATCTTGCAGAGAACCTGAGAAAATTCTGCTCCTATGTAAAATCCCTAAGTGCGTCTTACGCTTCTGCTCAGTCCCTTGTTGAACAGTCAGGTGTGGCAGTTGAAGACAGCAAAATGAAAGCTGAAGTTTTAAATTTCATATCCAAGAAATCATTCACGCAGCAAAATCATACAAATATACAGTCATATGACCATGGGACAGGCTCCTGGCGCAGAGAAACAACTGAAAGATTTAAAAGCAAATAAGGCACTAGGTCTGGATGTACTCCCAATTTGGTTTTACAAAGAATACTCCACAGCATTATCCCTTATTTAGCTTGCATTTATTGCGAATCTCTCGTCCAGCACAAAGTCCCAAGTGGCAGAAGGGTAAAGGAACACGCCTGCAAAATTACAGACGAATATCAGTAACTTCAGTTTGTTGCAGAATCCTTGAACATATTCCCAGTCTGAATATAATAAATTTTCTTGAGACTGAGAAGATTATGTCCACAAATCAGCTTGAGAGAGCATTGCTCGTGTGAAACTCAGATCAACCTTTTCTCACATGATATACTGTGAACCACATATGAAGGGCAACAGGCAGAGTCCATAGATTTCTGGAACACATTTGACACGGTGCCCCACTGCAGGCTCTGAATGAAGGTACAAGCATATGGAATAAGTTCACAGATATGTGAATCGCTCGAAGACTTCTTAAGTAATAGAACCCAGTATCAGGGACAATGGTATCATCAGGAGTGCTCCAGGTACGTGTGATAAGATCACTGTTGTTCTGTATATACAGATAAATGATTTAGATGACAGGATAGGCAGCAATCTGGGGTTGTTTGCTGATGGTGCTGTGGTGCATAGTACTGTACTAATTAAAAGTTATCAACTGAAAACTTCACTATTATACGAGATAGGAAATTTAGAATGAGCTGAGCGGAATAATCTGAAGCAGACACCACTCACCGGAAAGCACTCATTCCATTATCTGTGAGAAGATATTTTGATTCACTGGAAAATAATTCAATTAAAATATATACACACTTAAAATTTGGAACCAGGCACACTATTATTTTTTGCGTCATAATATCTGTTTACTTCTGAAGTTCCCCTGTGTATTATCATAGACATTATTTTTGTGGACTGAATGGCATCCTTTATTAATATGTAAAGTAATTAATTAAAAACTTAATAAAATTAACATAAGGCATATACATTTAAATATGACTGTCTAACTTTTAGCTGGCGTGTTCCTAACATGGATGAGTAAAGTGGTTGCATGAATTTTTCTAATGTAATAATCCACAACATATTTCATAAACCCAATTTCGTTCCGAGTATACAGCCCATCCAAAGTAGTAAAACTTAACCTAGTCATTTTCAAATAATTACAAGATTCCGAATGCAGCAAAAATCTTTACACCACCCTTTATAAGACCAATCCTACCCAAAGTAGTCAGTCAGTGGCAATCTCTCACATGATTAACCTATCTGCATTCATATTATCAAAAGTCAGTCCACCTAACATCTTCATTAACATCTTTCTTTTCTTTTTCTACAGTCTTTGCAGTGACATGCATTACCTTTAACTTTTTGGAAACATTCAGTAGGCAGCATATGGGTTGTGTAATTGTGTCAACATTATGAAAGACAGTGTACATGGGTTACATTCCTGGAAACTGGATGTATCAAACTGTAAGCACCAGGAATACAGTGGTTAAGTTAATATGTCACTCTTCATCTGATGAAATGCTCTGTGTTTACATCAACACTGTCACACTACCGTTTCGGACTGTGGGTTATTTTTACCGGTAATAAACATTTATCAAAGATCTGAGAGCGGTCATCAATTTGACTTCAAGGAATAGATACTCAAGATCAATTATAGTATTTATTTTGGCATACATTACAGGACAACTTTCCACAGAACTGGTGTTCACTAATAGTGCGATCTTCTGTCAATGAGAGAGCAAATGCAGAATACAAAGTTGCAGCTAAGCAATGTCCACGGATGGTTGTCACAGCAACTGGAAACTGTGTCACAAACAAAATTTAGTTTCTGTGTCATTATCAAAAAATAGGAAATGAAAGTCTTTAGCCATTTGTGAGTAGATGGCTTCAAGCAATTCTTTTTGTGCTACACAGTTCTGTTTCTTTTCTTTCTAATCAGATTTTTTCAAGATTCTAAATAATACATGATCACAATAGTATCTTTGTAGTATTTGCTTTCAATTCAGCACATTAAGGTCATAAAAGCATTTTTCTTTGTGGTAGCATACACACAGTGAGCAATATGTGGAAATGTAACATAAGAATGATAAGGACAGGACATGAACAACTGACTTTTGCCTTTGTTGATCTATATTGTTAACTGTTCACAAACTGTGCTCTGAGTTGTTGCTTCAGATCATGATACGTGTTTGTATTACATCTGAACATTCTATCATATAATTATCATTAATTATTTTGATAAAAACTTTAATTTTTTTATCACTTACCTGCAGCAGTAAAGGTTCACTTTTCACTGTCAACATTTTTAGTTGTTGGTATTAATGTACGGGGACTATAAACAGAAAGCAGGAATGACATGACAGCTAGCTTATATTCATCTTACATTTAAAATAACATTTTAATTGTTATGTCTACCACAGTTTTGAAACTCGTAGAGGTGACAAAAAGAATGAAATCATCAACTCTCAAGAAAATGATCAGTGTTGCGCCCACCAACCAGTAGTCACTTTCCTGGCACCTGGCAGGGCCGATGGGTGAACACTGTCGCACAGCCGGTACGAGAATGGTTGGCCTCAGTGGCATCTAGTACTTCGTAATAAAGGGTGTAAAACAGGATCACACTAGTCCAGCCCGTCAACACAGAAACGCTGTTATTACTAGACCAAATGGTTAGTGGTTTTTGTTTTACTTAAATGTTTGACAGTTGGAAACAATAGGAAAAATTATATGGATCTTAGTGCAGCTAGAAAGACTACCTTAATACACAACTTATTTCTCATATAGACATAAAATCATGTTAATACTGAGAAACAAATATGCTTTCAGTTTTTGTCTTATCCTTGTCTGGGGATGCAATTTTCAGCTCCTTAGTGACTCACTGAACATCCCTCAGAAAAGTCTAATACATTCGAACTGTGGCATCTCAACTCTTGTTTGTATTATCTCCATTCACTAATACTACTTTGACATGCGTGTAGAAATGCAAGTGTCAGTTGTGAAAAGCTTAAAATGCTGTAGGAGGGACAAATAAAATTGCAGATCAGTTACTAAATCCATTTACAACTCCACATCATGTCATACAAAAATGTGCACATCAGGAGGACTGTTTTTACTGGCTGTGATTCTTGTGAATTGCTCTTTTCCTTCCTTGTTTTATGGTGTAGACATATAGTTGTAAACATATAGTACATTGACAGTACTGTCTCTCCTTTCCTGTTATGCTGTGTGACACTTTACAGTTCAGCATATCAAAAGGCAAGGGATCTTGCAACTTATGCCACTGAATATGTGAGACTATATGTCTGGTGCAGGCAGGAGCAGGAAAATACAATGATGGTGAAGAGAAGTGGTGAGATTAGTTTGAAGATACAGAAATAAACATATCAGTCTTAGCATGCGGAGATGATAGTTTTGTGTGTGTGTGTGTGTGTGTGTGTGTGTGTGTGTGGGTGGGCACGCGCGTGCGTTCCCTGTCACATATCTCTTTTGTGTATCCGGAGGTGGACTCTTTCAAAAAATTTAATTTAGTATTACATAAACGTCAATCAAAAATAAATATAAAATTAGACTTTATTACAAATCATATGACACTGTTCCCTGATTACATTAACATTGCATTGGATTTCTCAAATTTAAAGAACTTTTCTATGAATTATATAACATAGAATGCATTATTAATCATGTACAAACAAAACCAGAAAGACATAACTTGAACAAATCAGACTATATTCCAAATTTTTCTGCCTTAAAAATTAAGTAAGACAATAATACGATTATTACACAAAATTTTCTTCTTCTTACTTTCAAATAACGTGTTATTATCTCTTAGGAATCTTTATTACTTCCAATCAAGTTAAAAGATTTCAGTGCTAGTTCTATTTCACACATTTCTGTACTACAGAAAAATTCATCAGATCGTAATGTGGGTCTCATTTTCTTCTTATATTATGGTTGTGGAACATTTGATTGTGAGAAAGTTATGATTGAAGAGAGAGAATGTTTGGTTGTGGTCAATGTCCCCACTTTCTTAAAAAGGCTAAGACAGGAGATTTCTCGGGTGACGAGACACATGTAACTCTTTAATAATCTCATTTTGGGTGTAGACATTTTTCATTGCCCATTAACTGCCTTAGAAAACATTCACAAATCCACAAGTAAATGAAAATATTCCTTTCATATTAGGAATTATTCTGATGGCAAGTGTCTCAGAGCACATACTTTTAATTTTCTAAATTAGGAGCATGTGCAACTCCCAGTTTTGCTACAATCAACACAACACGTCACTATTATCAACCTATACTATACAGCTTGATAATGGCATCCCCTTGGGGATAATATTCTGGAGGAGAAATGCTTTCCCTTTTGGATTTCCCAGTTGGTGAATACTGACGAGGAGGTCACCAGAAAAACATTTCAATTTTGTAATGGAGGGAAGTTCAAGAGGAGGGAGCAGGGGTAACATTATAAAGGGAGAACAATTTTTGACAACAGCACACAGAGCCAAATGGGTGCAGATTGCAGCAGTTATATGAAAACAAAAAGATCTGTACAGAAAAGACAAACAAGAAGAGGTGCACCAAATAAGTCTTGGCCTTCAAAGTAACCACTGTTAGCTACAGCACACTTCTGACATCAGTTGTAAAGCTGTTGGAAACTGCCAACAAATTTTCTTGTGCAATCACTCAAAGCACTGTGGTCACACACCGTTGCATATCTGTGGCATAGCAGGTGATGAGGCCTGGTGCTGCCAATAAGATCCTGAGACCGAGTGACAGTCCGTGGCACAATGTTTGTTGTCTTCCCCACCTCCCAAAAAGAGTCTTCTGTCAAAATCCAAGATTAAAGGATGTTGATTGCTTTTTTCAAAAGCAAAGTCTTGATCTATCGTGAATTTCTATCTGAAGGAGGTGAGGGAAATGTCTGTCGCTCAGTCTCAGAATCGTACTGGTAGCACCCGGTCTCACCTCCTGTAATGATGCGATAAATCCAACAACGCATGACCACGTTACTTAAAACTATTCCACAAGAAGTGTTTATGAACAGTTTTCAATACCTTTACAATTAGTGTCACAAATGTGTTGTAGCTAATGGTGATTACTTTGTAACTCTCATTTTCTTTATTTTCTGAGACCATTCATCGAACGTTTTGGATGTACCTTGTATATTTCGGAGTATAATAGCACACTGTAATGCATAATGGTGATAGGTTTTCATTATCATGTTCTTGTGTTTAAAAAGATGGTTTATGCCACCTTACCTTATGTAAACTGCCTTTCAAAAGAGGTGCCCTGTCTTTCATTTTCTTGTACTTCTCAACAAATCCTTCAATCTGCCACTAGAACAAAACAAGAAAGAAAATTGTTGTGAACAAAACCACAGGAATTTGCCCAAGTATTCTATCTATAGTAAAATTAACTTGAGGAAGCTGCTTGGTCCAAAACTACTTGTAACCACCTGTCAAAAGCCCAAATAGCCATCTTTCACAGTGAGGACATGCATGGAGAGTGTCAGTGAGGTTCCAGAAGGTACCAACAGGGATGTGGACCCACTCCAGATCCACTATCGTGGCCAAGTGTGCTATGTTTCACAGCCGAGGGCCAAAGATTCGTGGCAAAAACAGTATCAAAGTTGTCACCGCATATTCTCAACTGGGTTTTGAATTCAGCCTTAGGGTAGAGGAGGGGGCAAGGAGCGGGTAGGGGGAGGCAGGGGAGCATGAGCACAGTGAACTCCCTCTGGTGCTCG